>NC_084959.1:16994251-17189251 GCF_949316205.1 Platichthys flesus | reverse complement strand
ACTCCTTTGCCCAGTTTGCATTGCAAAAGCCGGACTTGTCTGGCTGCCGACCTCATTCTGTTTGGAGCTTCATGTAGTGTGCGTTTCCACAGAGACACACACACACACAGACACACACACACACACACGAGGAGACAGCTCAAAGGGATGTGATGTACCCATGCACCCTTTCACACACAGCGAGATGAAAAGTGATGAGTGACTGATGCAGATGCACGCACACACAAAAAAAATGTTTCTCTCACGCATCAGAGTGATCAAAAGAGACGCTGGTGTGATGCACAGCGGCCGTCCATGTTGACAGTGATGCAGTAATTAGGGGCTCGGAGAAGAAATGGCTGAGGGGCATCATGGAGCAGAATGAGAGGTGGATTCAGTGAGTCCCCCCCCCCCCCCCCCCCCCCCGTCCACAGCACAAAGCCCGCCATCATCTATTTTCACACTCGGTAATGAACTCAACTCCTTCCAGCTGCCGTCGTAAAAGTGAGCTCACCTGTGATGCTGTGGCTCTTACAGCTCCCGCCCTGCCCCCCCCACCCTGACCTTTCGCCGGGGGGCCGCTTGTTCTCCGTGACCTCAATGCGACCAGGTAGAGCAAGGATGCGAGGATGAGAGGAGAGCCGAGAGAACGAGGGAGGTCAGGAGTCTTTTTTTTACCACCGGCTCCTCCGCCGAGTTGTTTTTCAGGTGGCTGGTTTAGAACGAGGCCACACATCATCATCCCGGCGCCGGTGGCGGCCCCCGCTGTCTTGAGACGGAGCGAGCAGCCGCTGCTTTATGAGACAGTCCCATCCCCGGGCCCCGGGCTCAGCCAGATATAAATTAGTGGTGTTTTGTATCTGGTTGTCTGCCTGACTTGACTTATTCCAGGTACATACAGTAAATATACTCATTACAGAAAGAAAAAAAAGGGGCTCGGTGCGGAGCAGGAGGAGGCAGCGGACCTGGAGAGAGAGATAGATGTTTCGTCCTCTGACAGCAAGTCTTGCGTGAAATGTGGCGCGCTGACTTATTATCATACAGCGCATGTTTACTTCAAGGCCGCCGTGTGACTGGTGGCAAAATGAATGGTCGGCGGTGTGGATACTGGGGAGGGATTATACCCTGGTGGATTTGGGGATGAATGGGCCATTTGGATGAATGTTTTTACTCCATCACGAGCCGCAATTTGCTTTTTCACATCATTCCAAACAATTTTTATAGTTGTGCTACATCGTTTGACTTCAGTATTAGGTTATAAGTTACAAGCACATTATTGTAAGTTATAAGGTTATTAGTTTATGATAATGTGCTTGTACGTTTGGTATTTATTTGTTATTGCATTTGGAGCCAGACAGTGTTGCCTGCCGTTTGTAGAGTCTGTGTGTGGAAGGCATTTTAAAAGATCATGTGAGAGGCTCTGCGTTTATTATGCAATTAACCACAAATCATTATTCCTTTACATCCCTGCTCCATTTCCGAGACTCATGCTGATTTTCTTCAGCTGGTGTTCACGTTATATCAAAACGTCGTCAACAACACACAAAGACTCACAATTTGGTGACAAATCAGGTCCTTCATTTATCAGACTTCTTCATTATGTTTGACTGAATGATGGATGATTAAGTGGAAGCACGGTCGCAGGTAGGGGCTGTTATCAGAGCTGTCCATGGCACCTCCACTGCAGCCTCCCTGCAGATCCTTACACAGTCTCCGATACAGATTTGATATTCATGGTGTCAAAATGTCGCAGAACTCCATGTGTGGAGTGGTGGGCAGGGAGACATTAAATCTGACCTTGGGCAGAATGAATGAGCACGTCTGTTTTATGCTCAGCTTTTATGTTTTATTTCACCAGTATTTAAATTCTCACAACAGTGTCCGTTTCAGTCCGACAGCTCCCGCTTGACACGTTTATTACAGCAGCGGAACATAGTGAGAGATCATTTTGATGAGCAAATATCTTAGCCCCCCCCCCCCACACACACACACTCAGTGCAGTCCCAGGTGGTTCAGCTTGGCTGACGCTGGCCAGCAGGGGCACCGACCGACCGAGGGAGAGCTGGGAGATATGAGCGTCTTGAATGGACAGCCACATGGGGAGGGTGACAAAATCACGACTGTTTGCTGTCCTGGCTCCCAGACGGTGGAACCAGCTCCCCACTGACATCAGGACAGCAGAAGGTCTACACATCTACTGGTGCAGGCTAACAACACATCTCTTCCATCTACACCTTGGTTAAGAAGATGAGGGTTTTTAAGCTAATGTACTTACATGATTTTTGCTGTTCTGCGTTCGTACCCTCGTGGTTGAATGCACTTATTGGAAGTCAGTTTGGATCAGAGTGTCAGCTAATGTTATGTATGTACAGTATGTGTGTGTATGGCTGTGAATGGTGGATAATTCACATGGTGTGTGACATGAGGAGAGAAGTTCTGCGTAAGCATCGCTCCTTTACTGCAACATCCAATAACTATTGCATGAAATAGGCAGCAGTCGCCCGGTAGAAGCTGTGCGCCTTGACACGCATTGCAACCGAGAAGGAGAACGTGATCATCCACTTTCTGATTGGATACTGTGACAGGAAAAAAAACAAGCACAAACAAAAAGAAGAGGGGAAAAAAGAGAGGGAGCACAGTGCTGCGAGCAAGCCGTGAAGACTGAGATACGTATGAGAGGTTGGAGGATGACAAATAATGTGGCTGAAATTATGTGGAATTTGTCGCAAATCATTCACAAACCAGACCATGGGTTGTTGAGCACTAGGTTCTGCATTACTAACTGAAAAGCACAAATGCTATCAACCAATCAATCAAATTGTATTTGTATAGCCCATATTCACAAATTACAATTCGTCTCATAGGGCTTTAACAGGGTGTGAGATCCTTTGTCCTTAACCCTCGGCAAGAGTAAGGAAAATCTACCTTACTATGCAGTCACTGTGCTCATTAGGTTGTTTGGGACTACTGCTGGTTAGGGCGCTTTCACACCTTCTTTATTTGGTCGGGATCTTCAGACTTTTCAGATTAGTCTGAATCATAATATCAGTCGTGAAAGGTGCCTCAGAACATAGTCCATAGACCAACTGACCAAATTTCAGTCCGAAACAAAAGACGTGACTCCATCCAGATGAAACTGAACCAAGTGTCTGATCATTTACAGAATGAAAACACTTTATAGGATAGTTCAGACTTTACGACCAATTGCGGGAAGTTGAGACAACATTAGACAAAAGAAGAAGGAAAATAAGCGCCAGTGTTAAGCTCGCAGGATTGATCGATGTCTTCACCTCCGACAAACAACAATCTTTGAACGACAAGGACGCATTTTGCTGATGGTAAAACCAGAATTATTTTATATTGGTTACGAAAGTAACAAGGCAAAAAATGTTTTTCTTCAGTCAAACAGAAAGATGGACGTCATTCTACTCAGTGACTACAATAGCTGAATTGACACCTCGCTGATGTCAGACACACATCAGTCTACGAACCAGTCAATGTCAAGTTAAGGAAGAGAGGTTCCATGTGGCTGATTATTCTGCCATAAATTCAACTCCAATTAACCGGAACAAATGTTCCCATGTGACGGAGACGTGAACCTTGATTTAGACTCTCAGGTGTGAGAAGGCCCTCAGGCAGTTCATACTACAGATGATTCGTCTGCTGTGAATATGTCGGCTCTGGTAAAGCCTTGACATCAGGCAGCGTTCATCATTTTTCCCGCGACAGCCATGTTGAAGGAAGAGGTGCTGCGGGTCAACAACTAAACACTGTAATTGATCGGAAGGCTGCTGAGCTGCGACACACGTGTCACGAGAGACAAACAACTGTATCGATTGTCTTTCACACAGGTTGAAGAGGAAGAAATATTGAAGAACATCAGGACTATTTCTCCTCGGAAAAAAAAGCCAGTTAGACAATGAGGGTTCTTTGCACATTTGTAGAACAAGTGGAGATCGTCTAATGTACATATTTTTGAATTTTGTGTGTTGAGTGTTTCTTCAGTTGTTCTTTATGTTTATTGATGGTAAACGCAGAGGATTCTCTTTTATATGGTTTTATTTTAATTAATAAGGCAGTTCTTTCATTCATATCCACTAAAGCTCAGTGACAGAGTATATTTTCATTTGTTGATTTATTTTGCTGTAGTATTAAAATGCTCTTGATAGTTATTACGTTTTGTTGACTTCTATAAAACAAAAGTATTCTGCTTCAAGGATGCTCCGACATGTGGGACTTGAGTTCGCTGCTGATCCAAATCCTTTAAATCCCTGAAACAACCAAACTCACAAGTCTTTGTTCTGTTTGTGTCTCAGCCTTGGGAGACAACCAGACTAAACCCGCCTGGTGTTGCCAGATTCGAGGTCTGATCCCAACCTGAGATATTAGAGATATTTCTTTTAAAAACAAAGCTGTGTGCTCTGGAAAGGTTTTCACCGGAATAAATATAAATCAGAAAAACAGCTACAGATCAACACAGAACACGGGAGTCCACACACACACACTGCAGTGAACTCCTACACTATAGGAAATAAATACATTACTGCTTTACTAATTAACTTACCTTTTACCACAGTCAATGAATGTGGCTGGTGAAATCAAATTGTCTAAAATCATTATACTACAGAACACAACTTTGTTAAGCTGCATAGTTTGACAGCATGTTTACATGAGGTCAGCTGCTACCCAACAACACACTACACGTCCAGTTTGCCTACAAAGATGATGTCCTATTTAGTTTGTTGTTATATGTCCCAAAAAAGTGTCACGGTTCTGCAGTAGTTTAAGGACTTAAGTCGCTCCTTTACCTTCCTTTTGTATAGTTGACTCAGTTAAGTTACCTTTTGATCTTCGTCATGTTGTCTCATTTCCTGTTTTATTTTGACCTTCCTGTTTCACCTGTGTCTCATTAGCATCCTCTATCGGCTTCGGCTTCATTCGTAGACTGATCGCGTCACACCGATGCGACTAGACTGTCCCAATTCCAAGGCTCCTCCAAATGTGGCTGACAAATGTGTCCGTCCACCCCAGTGCAACGGAGCTCCTCTGGCTTCCTCGTCCAACATATCCCATGATTCATTGCACTTCAGTGACGAACTGTTTGTCAAAGAGGTAATGGCGGCAAAAAGCGAGGCTTAAACGCAGGAGATTTTATTTTTTAAATGTAAGTACTCAAATGATGAGCGAACGTTACAAATGTTAAAAAAACATCTTTTCAGAATTTTTAATCAGCTGACAGTCACGTCACTCAGCTGTGACGCAATCGGTCTAAAACTGCAGCAATGGAAAGATGCAGCCCGTAAATCGAGACACAGCTAGAGCTACTGGTGGTCACGTCACTTCCTCTCGATGACCTGAACCCTAATGATTGACACTTTTGTCTCCTTCACTGATCACATGCCCCGCCCTGGTCGGTTCCACCTGGATCTTGTTTACTTCCGGTCTTGAAACCCTGTGTTCTCCTGTGTTCCTGGTCAGTTTTGTCTGGTTCTATACCAGTATAATTCCAATACCATGATACGAAAGTCATATCAAAGACTGTGTGTTACCTAGACCTCATGTGCGTCTGCCTGTGTGTCCTCACCTGATTCCAAACATAGCACAGGGTCACAATGTTTCCACAAGGTTATCACACTCCTCAGGATATTTTGGATGTATAATAAGACACTTTCACTTTTATTCCATCTATTACTGAATGTTGGCTCACCAGGCTAATGTAATGCATTTTTCATGATGTCTCTCTTCCTGCTTCCCAGTGCGGGTTGCGTATCTAATTGCATGAAGTGTGCTTTAGCCATTTAGGCCTTCATCAGGCACAACACAAAATAGCCTCCCTTGAGCTTTTCTCTTAACCTAATGGTCACATGACAAGATCACACGCAAACAAACCAATACACGCACAACATCTTAGAGCATCTGATTATTAAGATACTGTCACACTAATAAGCAGTAAGTGCCTAAATAAACAATCACAGAAAAGAAGAAATTTGGTTACACTTAAAGGTATTTTTCCTCTTTTTATTAAGACATCTGCAAAGCCCTGATGACTCTTTGTAATGAAGTGCCTTGGGGTGTTAAAAGGTGTTTTACAATTTATGATTGACTTTATTTCCTACCTGCGGCCCGATGTGTCAGTATTAAAATTGGCATTTGTTATTAAATGTTCATGCTTTTGAGGAAAATAAAACGCGATGACTGCCTGGAACCTAGGAAATTGATTATAAAACGGTTTTAGGAAATGATCGACAGTAATGTTGCCAGCATCTCATTTCTAGTTCGTTTAGCTCAGTCGACTTTGATGAGTGAACATCGATGCTTGTGGAGTCAGTAGAGGAAAGTTTTCATCAATGTCAATGCACCGACACCAAATACTTGGAGTTGCAAATGGGCAACAGGTCAAACCTACGTTGGCCCTGAAATGCAAATCACAACACACAACAACAAATCACAGAACACAACGGCAAATAACAAATCAGCTGTGTAAGAGAAAACACGACAAATCACAACACAGGACGGTAAACAAGAAAAACAACGCAACAAATTACGTCGCGTTTTCCGATTAGCGATTGTGATTGGCACTTCAGGACCACCGCACAAATCACCAGTGTGGTCTTTCAAACTATCATGTTCTGTGTGTGTTATTGTTGCTCATGATGCTGATGAATGGAGCCACAGTTTTGGAAATGGTTACAATCACTGTTTCCCTACGCGCACACGTGATCGGGACATGATGGGAGTCATCAAGCTGCCTCAAGGACACTGACATGTGGAGGTTGACACTGACCTCCTGAAAATGGCTGAGCTGCTGCACCAGCTGAACTACAGCCCCTCAATCTTAAAAAAAAAAAAAATGAATCTAAGCTTATACACTTTATTTTTAGTTACCACTTCTCTGTCTTTAGCTATAGGCTGTGTCTCCATTCTTGAGACAGTCTCCATTCTGTGTGTCTGCAGAATTGTCACAAACTCCTGCACGGGGGATGTTGAGGGAGTGCGTGTGTAGACGGGCGGAGCAGGGCAAGAGGTCAACGCTGCACACGGGTGGGGAATTGAAAGTGCAGAGGAGCAGCTGTCCAGATGATGGATAGAACAGGTGCCTCAGAGAGAGATGGGGAAGAGAGGGGGGAGGAGGAGGAGGAGGAGGAAAGAGAGGGGGACATGTTGATCTGCATTTTATACCCATCGAGGTGAAATAGAGAGGAAATCAGTCTGGCTGAGTCGCAGGAGGATTTATGATCTGGTCAGGTTTGATGGATGGACGTTACCCAGTGTCTGATCATTTTCCCGCCGCCTTTACGCGATATTTGATATTCTCAAAGCAGTGGGCTCTTGGCAACACACTCGCTCCCCCCCCCCCCCCCCCCCCCCCGAAGCCACTGATGGTCAAAAAATGAGGTTTACTCCACCAGCAGACATGGGGATGTTTATTCAAATATTGGCCGGATTCCCAGCAGCGGCACGCAATCAACCCATCGACGCCGCGAGCGTTTATCTCACGTATGAATTATGCTCTTTGCTTTGGCGATAGTTAAGAGCCTCTGATCAGCAGTTCCCAGGTAGACACGCCAAGTGTTCTGACGGATCGGACAGGGCGAGAGACGGGGCAGCATAACGGAGCGGCGAGTTCTTCGGCAGTGTGTGTGTGTGTGGGGGGGGGGGGGGGGGTGTGCTGAGTCAGCGGTCTTCAGGAGGCCGCCACCCATTTGTTAAGCGGCCTGTCACCTCCACTGCCTACCCTGTGGATCCTGCGGGTAGTTTATGTATCGATTTAACAGCGAGCCTCTCTCCATTTTTTTAACATAAGTGATGGCTCACTTGGCTCGATGCACACGGGGCTGGATGTAGCTGTGTGAGTCGGCAGCGGAAGCTTCAGGGGTGGCGGGTAGAAGGGTTAACAGACCCCCCCCCCACCCCTCCACTTCAATTCAGTAAATCTGCCTCCTCTTCACATCTTAAAGCTGTCATTCTGCGGAAGAACAGTCTCTTAAGAGGAGTAGATGCAGTCTGATGGAATCGGCCATGTTTTTCTGCTTTGTCCGGATATAGTTTTTCTGCTCCACTTTTTCTGAGCTTCTCGCGAAATCCTGCAGCATCAAAACCCAAAGCTCCTGGGACGGAGCGCGCCTTCCAAACATAACTCCGCTGTCGAGTCCCAGAGTGAGCTGTGCAGCTTCAGAGGAGAAAATCCACAAGTCCCATGTGTGGAGACTTATTTTCAGAGGAGGGAGATTTCACTGAATATCAGCTTCGGAAAACGTCGCACTTTAAAGCTCGGAGATGGTGCAGACAATAAACTAAATTAGCCGCTGGTTGGAACTTGAATTGTCAGTGTTCCTTGTTTAGTTTTGGCGTCAGAAGGAATTTGCAGAAGGAATCTAATCAGGTGTTTCTTTGGGGAGTTGACTGTCTCACCAGCAGAGGGGCGAGGACTTCCTTCCTCTCTCAGGGAGACAATGCAGATAGAAGCAACCTTTTTGTCGCGAAAAACAATCGCAAAAAACAATGTAGACATTAAATATTCATGTATAAACAGTTTTGTATTTTGAGAATTTACCGTTTAACCTTGAAGTGAGGAAACTTTTACAATTTATGTAACAGCCTGTTTGTAATGTTCTGAGCTCTTGTCCTGTGTTATTGCTCTGGAGCTAGTTCAGAGTTAGTGGGTCCACCTCAACAGTTCTACAATATACTGTCACTTGGACGTTGTGTGTGCAGAGCTTTTTATAAACAGTCTCTGGTGCAGAGTGAAGTTAGAAAACTTTGTGATCATCCAATCTGGTTTATTTGCAATGAAGATTTTATAGTCAATGTTTTTCATAGAATTCAAAAGAAGTTGCCTCATTACTGTTTATGTGAGGTTTATATATAAGTTTGAATGATTTGAAATAAATTTTTCTGACATTATATGTCAGCTACTCGAGAGGTGTGTTCAGAAACCCACACAATATTCAGACCCAAGTTCACAACTTTTCAAAATAAAAGCTCAGTAATTCCGCTCGGTATATAGCACTACAGCACCGAAACAAACTTTGTGCTCTTACTAAGACAAAAACTTGATGAAGTAGAAAAGCTTCTATGAATGTTGTTGCCATGATCGAGCTCTGCACTTGTGGATATCTGTGTGAGTCCGATATGGGGAAATATAAATCATCAGATTATTAAAAAATGATCTGGTGGTGACGTTGACCGCTGCTGTAGTTTATCCGAGGACTTAGAGGAAGACACGTCCAACTCGGTCCACAGACTGACGGGTAGCGCACTGCCCCGCCCCCACTGACTGCTGCAGAGTGCTGGTCGCCTGTTTATTCAAACTGTGTGAGTACTGGATGTATCGTGTGTCCAAATCACGCCAAAATCGCCACTGCACTTCCTCTGACCATCTACAACAGACATGCAAAAAAAAAGGGTTTGTGATCATCTCCCCGCCATCTCTCTGTGCTGTTAGTTGTACAAATAGATAACAGCAGGTATTAATAATACCTAATACTTTTGGCCTACCTACGAGCACTCTTTCTCTCACACTAAAAACCACACGAGGGGACTGGAAAATATTCCTCAATAAAAAGTTAATTTCCTCCTCTGCGACACGGAGGAGTTTGTTGCTGCTGTGCTAGTGTGCAGCTCCACAGGGGGAGCGGAATGAGAAGAGAAGATGAATATTGAAGCACCCAGCAGGACATATGGGTAAAGGCAGAAGTGTAGCAAAATCATTTGGATGCAAGTCAGTGATCAAAGTCGAGTTTAATATGTTTTGTGCTTATAAATGTAAAACCTGCAGGGCCACAAAAATAAGAATTTAGAATGTTTTGTTTATTCCTAATAGTGGGTCAGTTAGCATGACTAAATGATGAAAACTGTGGCTTGTAGTCGGAGTTTGCTAAACACAACACATTCCTGTGAATCCAGCTTTGAGATGCATATGACTTGTTTGTTCCAAGTTGACAAAGAGTTTTGCAATGAATCCTTATTAAAGAAGGGGCCGTCGCCTGCTGTGATTTACAAAACTGATCTAAAGAAGTGACCTGCTGCGTAACGATCAGCTGTCATCGTGTAAGATGAAGCCGCTCTGCAGTGCTGTTGACCACTTACATCATTCTTGCCCCAATCCTCAGTGGGCCAGGCTCTTGGCACCTTAACATGCAACAGCTGCTCTTTCTGCCAATGCGGATGATACTTAATCAGACTGATGCAACTATTTTCCAGAGCTGGTAACAGACACGCTTCATTTATTATTCCTGTGGAGATCCACTTTCCTCTTGATAGTGAGAAAAGAAATATTCCTGATGACAGCGAGAACGCCTAAAGTGCTGAGACAGAACCATGGAGACGTGGTTGCTTGTGACAGACTAAAGATTTTTAATTTTCTAATTTTATACTTTTCTGATCTGTAGGTAAATGTGGATTTTTGGTGTTAGGGAGTTTGCTGTAATCCGCGTGTAACATGGACCCGTCTGACCCGCCAACGAAAGTGAAGCAGAGTGGTGGAGGCAGATATAGTAGCATTTCCAGTTGCTACAGTACAGTATGCATGAATTATGAAATGTGCACTTGGGACCAGCGGTAGTGCAAATCATGCATAAATGCAAGAGCAAGCTGGGCTGTGTGAGTTTTTGAGGGCGAGAGTGTATGAGAGGTTTGCTGAAGGATGCTCTCTCTCTCTTCAACTTCTCTGTTACAGGGGCAGGAGGCAGGGACATGTGCCCGGACATGATTCAGTGTGAAGAATCCTCTATATGTAAGAATATAAACATAAACAAGCTGATTGTTTTTTAGCTGGGAGAGTGTCTGAAGTTGAAAACAAGAAAAAATCTGCAAGATTCATAAATATTACATCCAAGGTCTTAAAAGAAAAATCTAAATTACCTCTTTTCTGCAGACTCCCAAATCCTCTGGGGCTCGTCATCCAGTTCAAACTGGAACGCTGACAGTAGCTCCCTGTGCAGATGATTATCTCCTCCACAGATCGCTGATGAAATCACTTTCATATACTCTTTTTGGATTAATTCATTTGCATCATCTCATCCCCTGCTTTTTAAACTAATACATTTGATGATACAGTAATGTGATGGATTGTTTCCTTTGTCCTGATAAACAGATAACAGCAGTTTTGTCCAAATTGTGTTTTAAAGGTGGAGTTCAGATGGGAGTGTATTGAAAGGTTTATATGGTCATGATCCAGTAAACTGTGAAAAAGCCTGCAGAGGGCTTTGGCAGGAAAGTAGGGGTTTGAGGGAAAACCTCAGTCTGTGCTAATGTTGCATTTAATTTAGAGTATCTGCACCCAAGTCCGTTTTTCACATGCTTTTTTTTAATCCATCATCCACAAAAGAGAAACGTTGCACACTGAGTGGAGTGGAGTGGGTTTTTGTGATCCTCTCACTTCTTGAATAAAGAAAACATCAGATCCAAGCAGAATTTCTTCTTCTGATCAAGGAGCTGCAAAATGATCCTGATGCGCTCCAATATTTCAGGATCTCGATGGTCCAGTCTGATTGGCCTCCAGCACTGGGATGCATTGTAAATAGAAGAAAACTAACTTTTGTGATGCAATTGATCCCGAGCAACTCAAACCAGTCTGTGGAACTCCAGAGATGTGGAATGTGGATGTGTAAATGTAATTGGAAGAATAGCTGTGTCTCCATTCAGCGGTCTATGTCGACCAGGAGGGAGGCCGAACAGAAATGAGACGGTTTTGTCTCCAGAGGATTTCCGTGAGCGGCGTCACCAGCTTGTCCCACCGTTATTGTTGTTGCCTAGCAACAGAGCTGAAGTTGGACATGATGAGAAAGTTTGAATGCCCCTTGGGTTTCTTTAAACATGTGAATCCTTCGCTGTTCGGTTGAGTTGAAGCGTGAAACTCAAGCATCAGACGTCTCGTTGCATGCCGGAGCCGCTGCCTCTTTCAAAAGTGGTTTTCCACTGAAGCGCAATGAATCCTGGGATAGGTTCGGGCGGTGAAAGATCCACCCATTGGAGCCTTTGTTTCTCTGGGATATATTGACTTGTATATGTTTATTTACAATAAAGACCTTTATGCTCAACAAGTGAGATAAAGGACTGAACCTCAGAGTGGATCTACAGAGACTAGACTGATAAAACCTCTACAGATGGAGCCCTACTGTATGTGGGCTGTGGTGTTATGCCAACGTGAGATAGTACAGTATTTCTTCACTTTGAAAAGGCAAAGTGCTCCTCCCTCCCTCGCTCTTCTGCCACTTCTTCCTCTCTTCATGTCTCCGACACTCCCCCGTCCTCTCATCTTCTTCGCTCCCCTCATCTCTCCCTCCTGCAGCGCCGCAATTTCTGGAACGGGCCTCTTTGTGCACCACTTGTCTGTTGGGATGCCAAACACACGTTTATCCTAATGAACAAATGTGCTGATTAACAGTTATCATCTTTTGTTTTTTTGAATCCCCGAAAATGTATTCTTCAACACTGGGTTCCAAATTTGAAGCCCTTTTCTTTTCATCCATTTCTCATCTGCATCTGCTTTCAAAGCCGAGAGACATAACAGGACAAATTCCAAGGCTGGTGTCTTTTTGAAGGGACTCCACGGGGACGAGTGGAAGAGGGGAAGAGGAGGAGGAGGAGGGGACGTCGGACACAAAAGTATCAGTTGCGCTATAATTCTATTACAGCATCTATTGAGAGAGAAGAGAAGAGAAAGCAGAAACTTTGCCTTGGGTCTTTCTCTTCTGGAATATACCCATCAGCCCCCCCCACCACCACCACCACCACCACCACCAGCAGCCTATTATCTGAGCAGAATATTAAAAAAAAGCAGCTCTGGCCCGGCTCTGAGGATGTCATCATTAAACCAGGCTGTGAGGGATCCCATACATTTCAAACCAGCTATTTGATCTTCCTGTCTGATCTGATCTGCTTTTGTGATCTATTATGAAGGAGCGCGAGGGATGGACGAAAGAGAGAGGCGGCGTTCCTGGTAGATTCAGAACCTATACATCCCCTCAGTCCTTCCCATCCCCTCTCCTCTCCGGGACATCAATGAGCATTTAATTGAGAGTAGAGAGAGAGAGAGGAGGAGGAGGAGGAAGAGAAAGAAAAGCAGGAGAAAAGGCTTTTGCGTTGACACTTTGTGCCCCATGTATGTGATGTGTGAGGGTTGGAGGCACCTGTCAGCACCAGGAACCATAATGATCGGGAAAAGGAGATGTTATCTACAGTGGCTTTGCTGAGGTTCGAATCTGGACAGAGAGGTGCAGCTATACTGTATGTGAGCTGTGTGTAAGTCTGCTGCTCTGTGTGTGTGTGTGTGTGTGTGTGTGTGTGTGTGTGTGTGTGTGTGTTTGTGGTGCTCAGCAATGCCAGATGGACACTTGATCCCTTCTCATACAATTCATGATTAACCCATAAAGAGAATCTATTGTATAAGGCCTCATCATCCTCCTCCTCCTCCTTCCTCTCGCTATCAGCGAATCAACGAGGGAATTCACCTCACATGAAGTTTCTTTGGTGTTGAATTATCAGCGGGTCTTTTGATATGAATCAATGGCGCTGCAGTGCAGTACATGTAAGGCAGGCGTTTGCCGCGGCACAATGTGCTTAAAATAGCAGCTTTTCTCTCAGTCCTGTGGCCTCTTCTTCCACATGAGTCACTGTCTGCGCCGCTCTACCTGAGGCTTTCACAAAGATGATTCTCCTTTGGGATGAAACCAGCAGCTGATGTGAAACAAGAGCTGTGGTGTGTGACTGGGACCAGAGACTCACTGAAGATTGTTATTTGGGGGGCAGGCATTTTACATTCACGCAATGTCTGTTCATGAATTGAAATAAATCTATTTTCTAATGGCCTTCTTTTGAACATGGAGAGCTGATGGAGCACAATGGCTTCAACTGTGCAGACACCTCCTCTAATTTCTCTGTGGAATAGTCTGTTGTCTTTTCTTTTGTTAGTGTGGAAACTAATAGGAGCAATTTTTACCCTCCAACTTCCCTGATTAGCAGACCATCAAATATAATGTTTCTGCATCTCTATTATTGTATCAGTTTCACATTTCAATTTGTAAGCAGCTGAGAAAAGATTGTATCAATTGTAGGGGTCCTATGGGGATTAATTAATGTGGAATGATAAAAACTAAAGACATGTACAGATTAGAACAACCTGAGAATAGACTGCAGAACAATGGAGAAATGATAAGGAGTCAAACCTGTATTAGATCCACTTAGATTCCTATCTATCCATCTATGCAGACACAGGGAGAACATGCAAACTCCCCACAGACAGAATCCACCCGAACCGTGATTCATTGCAGTCAGAGTGAACTCAGTGAAGTTAGTGAGTGGCAAGCTCATAACGGCAGGTTCAGTCCAGCTTTATCTCATTGGGCAACAAAGGTTTGCATTTATCACCAGAAGTGAAGACCCCTCAGTCTCCAAGCAGTGCTTATGGACCAGGTCACTGTTACGTTGCAGCACTTGTCATGGCCAGATTAACCTGCTCAGATTCAGACAGATTACTGGTGTGATGTTTATAATCCTACATTGTAGTGTTATCTGAAATCAAATGTTGCAGTTGTACACTCACCGAAACTGACAGCTGCAATATGTGACTGCTGTTGTTCATGGCCGCGATATCTACACTCGACTGAGCTCACTTAAAAAGTGTCTGTTTTTGGTTTTATTAATAACTCTGACAGATGCTCTATTCAACTCACTGGTGCTTCAAACTGCGTTTTCAATCTCTGGTGTCACTGTGTTGTTTGGATTAGTTGGTGAGCAGATTGGATTCAGATTAGCTATTTCATAATTACTAGGTTTTTGTCTTCTTGTTGTTGGACTATCTCTCCCCTGTCTCAGTGATAAAAAGCTTTATGACTGACTCTTAAAGCAGAAACACACCGAAGGTTTGGTTGGTGCACTTGACAGCAGCTGGAGTAAGAAGGCGTTTGAATAAAAAAACATCAGGTTGTGGATGACTCTGAGGAAACTTCCTGCCCTGAACTGTGATCCAAATCAAACATCCGTGCACAGCACGTACACTGCTTGCCTTTCTGTGTTTCCTTCTCTCTGATATGTGGGGATGTTTCCTGTATGGGCTCATTTAAAAAAAAATGTAAAACCTTTATTCAACCCGAGTCCCCTGAGATTAAAATCTTTTTTGAGGGAGACATGGTGGAGATATCACACCCCTTCGAGGTTACAAATGAAATTCAACATATCCAAACAGACAAAAACAAGAAAAATAGATGATGGTGAAAAGAGAAGTAACAGATGCCGTTCAATCAGAAGAAACAAATGAAAATAAATTAAAATGAAATTAAATATAATGAGAACAAGAGGAATATACTTTGGCTCTGAACCCCCAGCAGGAAGTAGAACACCATGGAAGCAGTCATATGATTTAGGAGCTTTAACAGTTCCCCCCCAGAGGGGGGCAGGTGATGAAGATGGGACATCTGATGAAGGATTCTGATTGGACAGTTAGAAGGGAGATGATCTGGTATCCAGAGTTCTTGTGATGCAGGGCTGGAAGTGGATCACTCGGTGATCACGGTACTGAACTGACAGCTGAATGACAGGAGGGAGAGAGAACATTTTAAAGTTTGACAGATTACAGGCTCAAGGCGAGAGTGTCAGTTAGTGATTGGAAGGAAAGAGAGAAGGAGCTGGTCGAGCCTATAGAGATACCGTGAACTGTGCATGAGACTTCACCAAGAAAAGTCCTCCTGCCTGAACTTTTTCTTAGCACCGTTAGACAAAATCATTTTTACGTCTAGCATGTACACTCCTCAGTTACACAGTCTTTTCTATCAGAGCAGTGAATCTCCCTGTTGGAACAGTTGGAGCAAAACTCATAGCAGCGGTTTGTGGCTGATAGGATAAATGACATTCCCCCCAAGGTCATTGAGCTGGGCACAAAGTGATGCTCTTGTCTGTACGAGAAATTCTCACTGTTTTCATTCAACATGACACCGAAGACTTAGCACCACATTAAAGCATTACTGTGCAGCAGGGAGGCTCCCTGCAAGAAAACACTGGGCCTCTAATGACAGAGAGGGGCTTTCTAGTGTTACTGTGTGACTTGGCTCTTAGCAGGCTAAGACTGAGGGAAAGGGACACTGATACATCAGAGGAATATCCTGAGTAAACACATAAATCCATGTCACAATCCTTTTACCAGACACAATGAAGGGTTGTGTGAGATATTCTATGAGAGAACAGTTCTTAAAGCTGTTCCAGGCTGTGGGATGTGTAAGTTTGTGCGGCATTTAGCAGAGAAACCATTAGGGATAAAGTAACATGTTATTTTAAGAATAAAGTTGTCTTGTTTACACCCTGGGACCAAAAATTGGCTGAAATGCAAAAAGCGGTCCCTTTGAGCGCAGCGTTTCAATTATTAAAGTATTACATTTTTTAAATTATTCATTTGAATGCCATTACTTTGGTCAAACATTCTTCACATCTCCCTCTGCGTAACGACATTAAAGCTGGCACTTGACCTCAGGTCACCTACTGTACATCAACACTGCATCATTTCTGAAAGTCACATTTGGAGTTTTCCTGTTAGACTCAAAGTTTTTAAGGTGAATAAAGATATGTTGCCTTCGTAGTGGAAATATAGAAGCTGTAAGAACTAAGACGAATCCATTAAACATCCAGCTGAAACTGAAAACCTGAAATGTATCTGTGTAAGATACCACAGGGACAAATGTGAGGAGAATTCCCTACTAAAACTAATGTAATATAAATGAGATTCTATTTGGCACTTAGACCCCATGTAATGTCACGGAAGGGGGTGTGTTGCTGCATAGTATAGGAAACCCTGTGGGTTCTAGTCACCAGTGGTGGTTGATGGGACCTAGAGATTGTTGAGGATCTGAAAGGGATTAGATGACTCAGCAAAACAGATTTAAAGTATGAGGGCAATGTCATGATTGTTTTGTCTGATTGGATCACTGTAAACATCCAACAGTCAGCTGATTAGAAGAGGGAGAGTGAAAGAGAATTGTTTATGAATACAAAAAGTCTTCCTGATTGAACTTACGCTAAGTTTCATTACATATATCAGAGAATTTGTGTTACTGTCTTTGTTAAATCCAATAGTGGCCAATACCTCCCCTGTTGTTTTGTCCAATCTGTCAAAGGGTCAAGGTCCCAGCACCTGATCAACGGTTTAACCCAATGCTAATGTATTGGATATGCATCAAAAGCACATATTAAAACAACTGTATTTGTCCTGAGACGAACTCATCTCTAATTGGCTCACTACTATTAAATGCTAGGCCTGTTTCCTCGCTGGCTCCTTCGCATTCACCTGGTAAACTTCAATTCAGTCCCTGCACTGCACATGCACCGTATGCCTCACTTGCGTATGTGCAGGCATACTATCTGACGAGGGAGGTTATGGACGGCTCAAGCTTTGTCCGCAAAATGACATCTTCCACCCCCACGTGGTCTGTAGTTCGTCCCCTTTAACCACGGCAGGCTGTCGGCTCAGGCGCTGTTGTATGGTTTCAGTTCAGAAGTGATGGGGAAGTGTCCCAGTGGAGTGTGCATATAGTAGAGTAGTGTTGTGGCTACTGTCTCCTTCTTGCCACCTGCCGTCATGCCAATGTGTACTAGGATGGGAGTTAACCCCACATCCCCTTGAGTGGAGTATTAGTCTTGTCCTTTACCACCTTGCTCTACACCTGTCATATATAAATACATAAACCAACCCCTTAATGGGTCATAACATCATGGTCTTTCGCTCAGTTACAGATTGTTTTAATAAACATTTACACGTTATTAATTGATGTAATAAAATTAAACTTAAAAAGAACATAAAATAATACAGCATTGTCAGGAACAACAACACAACACACATGCCTGTAGAATGAATATTTGATGTTTATCAGTTTTGAAGTCTAATTATACAGTGTTATTATTAATGTATTATTATGATGCTAGTCTGCATCCCTCATATGAATGTCAAGTTTGATCATTTAGTCAATTAATAAAAAAAACATTCATTAACACCTGAAACAGGTTAAAGATATTGAATATTTAAGACTGCACAGGTAAAAATGTTTAGTTCCCTTGTGTCATAATAAGCCCATAATGGATTTAAGCAATACTTGACCAAACTACTGCAATCCAATTGAGCCTGAGCTGCACTTTCAGTTTAGTGCTAATTAGCAAATGTTAGCATGCTAAGAAACAATCAGACCTCCTGTGTTAAAACCTCAGAAAGAGCTGCGCTAGTGGGGGTGCACTTTAAAAATAGATTATTCTAGTTTATAAGGTTTGTGCCTGTATGATAATATTAAGTGACTTGTCTGTTGTGTATGTGTGTGTGTGTGTGTGTGTGTGTGTGTGTGTGTGTGTGTGTGTGTGTGTGTGGGTTGGAGAGGGAACAATTTGCGCTCCCATGTCCTCTCAGGTGCTCCTGAATGTCACATCCTATCTGCAGCCTGTCCCCGAGGCACAAATGGACACTCCATCCACTTGTCAGGCGATTAATCTCCGCTCCCCCCCCCCCCCCCCGCCCCCCCCTCTCTTATCTCGTCTTCATCTCGTATTAACTGTGGACACACAGCTTCGTCAGCCCTTCACGGGGGCCAGCGCGCATGCAAACACTTATCCTTATAAGACACTCTCCCGTTCCCAGTCTCCTCCCAGTGAAGATCAATGAAGAGGATCGATCCTATTCAGCACATTCATATAAAGCTGGGAGGCGGGTGTTCCTTTTTATATATGTGTCATCAGGAGTCTTCTGAAAGATGAAGTTATGAGACGGAGGAATGGCAACAGTTTAGAGAAAGAGGAGAAGTCATATTAAATCTCTGCTGACTCTCTGTGTGTGTGTGAGAACTCTGCGGTGGCTCGGGGGTGTTGCAGGAAGCCACATTACAGTGCTAATGGGCTCCTAAAGGCAGAACATGTTGAGGCTGATGCTTTAGTGGGACCGCTGACCTCTGAGCGCTGGTTGGCGATGGGAGGCAGAGGACAGCAGGCGGCAGGACGAGACGGCAGTTGCGTGCAGACGGCAGACCCGTCCGTGCACAGAGAGAGGCCATCCAGCAATAAGGCTAACACGTCACCGCTGCTCATTGGTGGAGCGGCGAGCTTCACCTCTTGTCCTCCATAAAAGTGAGGCATCGGGTTGTAAAGTGCTGGGGTTATTTCTGTCAAGGGCTGGTGCTGAGCATTAAACCGCCTCTCTCTTCCTGGCACAGCAGAAGAGAGGTAACTCCATGTTACACTGAAACATTTAGCCGTTCTGTCCCGGCTTAGAAAAAGCAAAGTGCGTTTAATGAGACATGCCTCGCCGTCTCCGTCTTGTAACTCCCAATTGAGGAGACAATGAAATTTCATTGGCCCGTACAGTGTAATCCCTCACTTCCTTAATGTAATTGGAAATCAAAGAGTCCCCCTCAGACTGTCTTATTATTACCCAGAGCTGGCTTTTTTTGTGTCTGTGTCCATCAGGCTCCGCTTTCAGGACCATATATTGAGGGAAACCAATAAAGTTTCTTTATGACAGAGCCAGGTAGTCTTATATGTGTATCAGCTCCTGAGGCCTTCAGTTTTATCAGCAGGGTAACACTTGTATGGTTATATTAAAGGCTGCTCCAGGCCACTTTATTATGGCATTAAATGGGGGTTGTGGGTCAAGTCCGCAAGTTATTAATTATGGTTGTTTTGTAAAAAGTTGCGTCTTTGTGCCTCAGTACACCTCAGGTCACAATATCCTGAGTGGATTATTCTCAAATCGAGTTTCCGAACCGCAGCGGGGAGAAAGACAAAGATTAAAACAAATCCAGCGTCTGCCAAACAAAACGCAATTTTCAATACTTTCGACCCTTGCACTTTTCCTCCAGCTGCTGCAGTGGCTCCACCAGTTGTTCACCCTAATTACGATCTATTTAGGAAGGACTCGCTGAAAGCACCAGTGCTGTTAGCGGCTCATTTTCGACTAAGTAGTAGAACTTGTAAAACCTGACAGTGATTATGACTTTGTTTCATCCGAACACACAAACAGGCGCACACACACCAGTCCCTGCAAGCTGATTAATTGTGACACCATTAACCACAATGTTTTTTTGTTTAGTGTAAAATCAAAGCTGTGTAGAGCTCTGCTAGCCTTTATTGGTCTCTTGGTTGTTTTTAAATGGCACAGGCAAAATGTGGTGTAAATCTGCTACTGCTTGCAGATAATGAATTGAATGAAGAATGGACATAATACACACATTGGATACATTTAGATGTAAAACCAAGTAAGGCAAAGCAAAAATAATTCTATGCTAATTTTCTTTATCAAACTCAGCTAGACTGACTACATTGCAATTATAATGTGTCTTTCACTGTTTGGTGGAAGCACACCATATAGAATGGAGCATAACTGTGCCCCACCTCCACTCCCCCTATACGATGTACCTTTAATGTGTCACAGAGAGTTGAGAGCAGCAGGGAGGGAGGTAGGCTGCAAACTGAGAGCCCACGAGGCACGCCAAGATCAAGCAGCGCACGGAAAGGCGACATTCCTCTGCATACATGAATATCATTCCTGTGGGAAGGAGCGAAGAACAAAGACCACAGGAGTTAATGGCTTTTCTGTATCTTCAAGTACAAGGCTTCTCTGTCAAGTATTGTTCTTGTTAGTACCGAAATGCAAAATTGGAAATAAGCTTGTTCTGCTAAACGGCTGCTTTCTGAAGGAGTGATACAATCAAAATGTTTTTTAAATAATTTTTGCGATATAAAAGCTGCTGGAAATATCACAATGGACAGATTTTGACTGGCAACATCCTCACTTCTTTACACCAAGCACCATTGACACCTCTTTGTGTATGCTGCTGCTGACTTATCAGTGTCACTCGTTTTTGTGCCTGTTGCTGATGGGAACAGACCAGTACGCCCATGCTAGCGATGAGCTGTCATGCAGAGGAGAACGTTTTCCAGAACGCTCACTCATTCCTTCAGAAAGTACCGTCAACGACATGTTCATCGTCACACGGTTTAGTTAACGATGGGAGTTTTAAACTGAGGTCACCTGACATGTGAGTGTCGGCCTATGTGACTGCGAAGGAAGCGTCCATAGCAGGCACCATAACAACACTAGAGATCCGATAAAATTCTTTGCAAAAACTAACAAACTAAAGATCATACACACCATCTGAAAGACGATTATGAAAATAAACATTTTCCACCTCAAATTTGATCAAAAACACATTTAAATGAGGACAATATTTATTTCCCATAAAGAATAAAATGAAAGTCCCCCAAGTTTTTTGTTTTCACGGAGAGAGACAGAAGCGAATAGGTCATGTGGTATATGTGACCTATTCGCTTCTGTCTCTGTCCATTCTCGTACATTACTCTTCGTAGCATTTCCTACGAAACCTGGATGAGAACAGCCTACAGTATTGTGTGCAGAGAGTTGGGAGAAGTCAAATTATTCTATGGAGACAAATAGGGACGTGGATGGATGGATGGAAATTTGGAATAATAATAATAAATTACACATAACAACCATTATATCTATCTACTTTGAATTGTCTCAGTTTAAGCATGACATATAGTCACTCTCATAATATGATATGAGGTCTGATGGTCAATTAGGTATATATGGTTCCACTTTCATGGCGAGTTGTGGATTCATCTCCAGATCTTTAATCTGCGTATTCTATCAGGAAATAACAAGGGAACAGGATCCTTAGGCCATGAAACTGATTATATCAAGGGATCTTTTTTAAATCCTCTGTTATGGTGTAAAGGCAAGGTTATGATTGTGTTACTGCCCAATAACTTTGTCACAGAACAGTGCAAAGAGTTAATCAAATTTAATTTAATTTCGGCTTAACCCCTTCTAATTCTTTGACACACTAAATCTGTTTGACTTTGTCTGCAGAGAGCTCCCACTGTTTCCTGTTTCTGTTAATGAAGCTCACATTAGTTCCAATTCTAGCAGCCATTGGGCTGCTCTGGCTCTCAGGATGTGCTCAGGTTTACTGTCAAGCCCTTAGAGTGGTTGATAAGTCCACTGACCATTAAGGGGCAAATGTAGCTACTTAGAAATGCTGACTGAATAATGATGTATGAAACGTCAACTTAATTAATTAAACCCATAAACTTTTTTTTGCAGTAAATCACTTTCTTGAAGGAGCTGTCCTTATTCTGCACATGTTCTTTCCTTGTTTAACTGTTATGGCCAAGGTGTCCTTGTGCAAGGCACTTAGCTGCCACCAGTCCTCATGGTGCTGATCTGTAACCCAGATGTTTTTACGCTTGGCAATGGTGGAGGAACACACACGTTCAGCCAACCTGGAAAAATAAAGGTCAAAAGAATAATCATAGTCATTGCCACCACCATCACGACACTTCAATATTTCCCAGCTCCCCTCTCAGCCAAACAGCCAGAACAAGCTAATTAAATCTTCTGTCAGGCATGGAAATCGCTCTGCTTTCATCCCACCTCCATTCATGTCACTCACATCAGGGACATGCACAATGACACGTGTTTTAGGGCTGTAATTCCCTCGTGCATGTTAGACATTTCTCTCTGATCGCCCCCGCCCGCATGCTAATGGCTAATGTGGCACTGTTTTCTGACTGTGTTAGTGTGCTGGGCCTCGTCCAAGAATGACGCATTAAAAACATTTGTTGTGGAGAATGTGTTTAGAGAGTCAGTGCATTTGAACAGAACCAGTAAGACACACAGGGTTGTGGGAAACACACCTAAACGCCCACAGCGACACACATTCTGAGGCCGTACATACTTTGAGACTTAGCTGCCACTTGTCCAGGAATGTTCACACACCCAGAAGTCTCAGCAAGAGCAGATACAGTTTAGTGTATTGATTAGAGTTCAACCAGTTAAAACTCTGACAGGACAACGTAAAAATAACATACTTACGACTGGAGAATTCAATATGCTACCTACCTGTACCAATTTACCAGTATGCATTTATAATGGGAGCTTGCATACCTTCATGGTTTGGTGGGTCCCTCTGACTTTTCAGTTTAGTGCGAACCAAGGTGTGAATGGTACCAACGGACCAAAATGTAGTCTGACCAAAGGCGGTGGTCTCAGTCTGTATCAAACTGAACCATGACTTCAGATTGTTTGCGGTGGGAGATCATTCTTTTGGGATGGTTTGGAGTTTCAGACTAATTGCAGGAAGTTGAGAAAGCAGTAAACAATAGGAGAAGTGGAAGCGGCTCCCAGACATCTTTGTAGTCTTTGTATCTGACAAAAACGATATCTTCGGGTCCTGCTCCTGGAGTTGGTGATAGTTGCTGGTGGATGAACCCAAATGACCTTTATCACTTGAACCATGTTAAGATTTAAAAAAAAGCCCAACAAATCTTAAACGATTCTAATCACCCACTGTTTTGGGACTTTTTGTTACTTCCGTCTGGCCGTCGAGGGAATCTGTCGAGAATCAGTACCAACAGATTTAAAAGTCATGTATCCCTGCTGCCATCAGCCTGTTGAATGTCTCAGGGTCTCGCTACTGTCAGCTGCACAAAGAATTAACCCTCAGGGACTATAACGATACCTTCAACCTACCTGCTGAAAACATGCTGACATCAGACTTGTGCTCTTCTAAAAACCTAACAGTCAACTATAGTTAGACCCAGCCCACGTGACTGGTGACAGGGCGTATGTACATTATGCAAAAGTCATTAGCATGCTCACTAAATTGCATTGTGAAGCCAAAACTAATCGGACATGAACCTAGGTGTGGACTTTCAGTGTTAAAACACCCTAATACAAGCCAAAGATTTGTGAATGAATCTATCATTTGTGTGTGTGTGTGTGTGTGTTATTCCTTCCTCTGCCTTGGTCGTGCTCCTCTGTGTGTGATTAAGTGAAGATGTAATGAAAAGGGACAGTGTCCTGTTGTGTGGCTATGGACTGCTGTTTTCCAGCTGAGAGAGCCATTAACCTGTTTGAATGGTTGACTGTGAGATTATACAATCTCCCCGATCCAGTTTTCGAAAGATGGCAGCGCACACGGTCACAGTTGCTCTTGGCTCTCTGACACGGTGAATTTCATTGTACAGTTTTCTCCTGTACAACGACAATAATAATTATATTCTATTCTATTCTATTCAAAACACAGACTTGGCTTTGGAGAGCCATCAAAGCTTTTTAACAGAAGGACCAATATGTACAGTTTATCTATGGCGATGTGACAATACAAGCACCTGTTGAATTGTTGTCAGTGTGGGGTTTGGTCTACTTTCAGTGCATAAATGGAGCTGAAATGAAATGAATTTCTGTGTGTGTGTGTTTTTGTTCTTAGACCAGTGCGGTGCTGTGTTCAGGCGGCTGTGCTCTGCTGGCTGTCAGCTCCCTGTTGGCCATCATCACCATCTTCCTGCCCAGTGGAGGATGTGAGAGGAGGATCTGCACCCTGGCTGGTTACATGCAGATGGCTTCAGGTTGGTACAAACGTGAATACACACAAAGACACAGCAGCTTGCACACACTCCTGCTGGATACACATGAAGATAGACTTCCGTCTCAACGGCAAATAACATTAATATTAATGTGTAAGACAATCCTTTACTGTTGTTATGACCACTGTGTAGGAAGCACTGATAGGAGCTAACTTTGTCGGCCATCAGTCAAAGAAGAAAAAGAAAAAAGAAGCTTGAATTGGACGGTCGCTGCTAAGCAACCAGAGTCTGCGTGGCATTCGTAGGGGTGAACTGGTAGAGGGAAGGCGAAGATAGATTTACAGCCTGCTGTAAAAAGACAATTACGCCTCCTTAACACAGGTCATTGGTTCAGGGCTACATGTGGCTTATCAGACCGCCGCTTTCACTCCAACAGAGAAGCAGTCTCGTAAACAAAGTGCGGGCTTGTCAGCGCCTGGGCTTTAAAAAGCCATAATACAGCACAGCTCATGTCCCCGCTCAGTATCGGCCTTCACGCTCTCGCCTTGTGCATCAGACCATTGCAATGGCAGTTAATGGTACAAATTGGAAGCATTTCTCTGTAGTTACAGCAACATATTAACATGTGTTGCACCTTCACATATACGGATGTGATACAACAAAAAGTTGTTTTGTGCTTTTTCTGAATATTTTCACTGAGATTTAATAGTATTATATAACATTGTACAAATCATTTCTTTTAGTCAGCAGCTAGCCTCTTGCAATACAAATAAATCAAGATATATCCTTTTCAAAATTCTCACTAGCCTTATCTTTGCGTTCTAGAAGTAAGTAGTAAAGATTAGCTAATATTAGCATGCTAACACGTACCAAATAAGTTGGTAATGTACTCGATGCAAACCACCAGCATGTTAGAGTTGTCACTGTGAGCTATATGCTGTATATAAAGATGGACGACATGGTAGCTCCTCAAAAGTGAAGACAAAGTGTCTTGATCGCCACCTGGTGGGTGGCTGCACTATTTGTCATTGACACTGCCTCCCCTGTTCACGTCTGATACCTTTTTCTCAAAGGTGGTATCTATCATTTAGGTAGTTCTGACATTATCACACTGACATTTCTCTAAGTCGCATTTTTTATTTATATTGAAGCATCAGTCGAAACATAATGATTGACAGGTGAGACCTTACTCTCGATTTGCCAAGCGCATGAATTGGCGGGATTTCGTGTGTTTCCAGCTCAAAATAACTTCTTTGGCACAAGCTGGCAGCGTTCTTCTCCGGCATACATAAGAAGTTGACATTTGTATACAGTCAATGTTGTGAGCATGTTTGAGTGCTGATAATAGAAATTGGCTTTAGACTTTCCTTGTTTCTCTATATTTCTTGTTACCGTTGAAGCCATTAAGTCCCGAGCCACTTCATCCACCAACCCTTTAACATTATTTTTTCCCCCCCTCCACATTTATTTGGTGTCCGCAGCATTTACCTAACCTCCAAACCCCTGAGAATATTGAGTAGCTAATTTAAATCCCTGCATGTGGCATTTAACTAAGCTTAATTAAAGGGCTGAATTCATTGTGAGCGTTAAATCTTTATTGGCATTGGCTGAAACTTTCACAGGGCATGGTTAGTGATGTGTTTCAAGTGGTTCTTCCTGCGTACAGCCAGACTCTCACACGTCTCTGTCTGACCGCGAAATCAGATCCGCGTTGCTTTGAGAAGATGAGAAGGAGTTTGTGGTGAAGAAGGGTCTCTTTTGCGAGTGTGTGTGTCTGTGTGTGTAAAATCCTGCTCAGTGTGTCTTTTGTTGCGACAGACTTTGCTAAATAACAATGTGAAGTGAGGAGCTGTTCCATTTTCAGGTCGACTTTGTCTAGATAGACAGCGGTTTCTCAGAGAGCACCCAAAGCCCTGAGGAGGGCAGATCAGTAGAGTGTTTGTTTTCCCAGCATCGTAAGTATGTCTGTGTGTGTGACGGTGTGAGTGTGAGCGTCTGTGTTAGTGACGGTGTGTGTGTGTGTGTGTGTGTGTGTGTGTGTGTGTGTGTGTGTGTGTGTGTGTGTGTGTGTGTGTGTGTGTGTGTGTGTGTGTGTGTGTGTATATGTGTGTGGAGAGGGTGCTATCAAAGAGAGCTGATAAACTGAAACAAGCAGATTAAGAACAGCACTTTTCTTTGTGGTGTGCATATTAGCGGTGCTGTTTTTGAAGATGTGTGTTTTCCAGCAGATTTGGAGAAATGAACTGCTGATAACACAACTTGTCAACTTTCTTTTTGCAGGTAGAAATGATTCCTGTCTTGATCTTTATGTACTTTGGAGAACCCCTGACAGGCGGAGGAGAAGTGTGTGCGTGTGTGTGTGTGTGTTATTCTACTTATGAGGGCAGAAAATCATTATATTGAGAGGACAAAAAAAACAGGGAACAATATTTTGCTGATCATTATTTTGTCAAGGCTTTGAATTATGTTTTGATGAGAATAACATGTGCAGGCAAGAAAAAAGGTTGTGGGGTTCACCTTGAAGCGTTTCTTGCTTAAATTTTTAGTTTTTCCTTTTGAAACAGTGAAGTTCACTTAATGTGAGTGTCTGTCTTTCAAAAGTGTGTCAACTTTGATGGACAGAATGCCCAGACTAATTTGTCACACAGTAAAATGATTAAAGCAAACCTGATTTCAGATTAGATACAATGAAATCCATTGCTTTTGTTATTTCTACAATGCGTAAACACGTACGACATTTTGTATATTAATAAGAACTGGTTGTGTGTTAAAAGACCCACTCTTATTTTGTTAGACATACATGTTATTCATAGTCAGGCATGTGGTTGATTTGGGGTTATAACAGATTAACATATACTGCATGTGAGTTTGTAGAATCTGTAGACGATGTGAATCTTTATTCATATGCAGATAGCTGCCAATTCAGCTCAGTCAAAATGTCGTCTGGACTCACATTCAAAAAGTGTCCATGTTTGTGTTCGGAGAGACGTTTGACTTGTGTCTGACTCCAAAGTCTGTAGGAAGACAGAGTCTTGACCTGGATATCCGATCGCTGGTTCCATATCGCCACCAGATGTGTCTGACTTATACATTCAGAATTCTTAGAAAAGCAATTTCCGCCCCAAAACTGTTTTTCACAAAAAATATTTTTATGCTGTTATTATTTTACAGCCATTAGTTCTTAATGTTTATTTCTACAGCCATTACATTTACTTTATAATGATAAGTCCAATTTAAATTGAAGCCTCCCTGACATAAACAGACACCTATGTAAGACATTATTCAGACTCACTAAGCTGCATGACAGCATTAACCACAGCCTGAATCATTAAACTGTGTCTCCTTCAAAACAGATGTTTTATTTATTCAGGGAAACATCTGCTCCATAACTGTTTACTATTTCACGGCTGGATTGTTGCAGGATCCATTTTCTTCTTGTTCTTTTAGAAACACGCAGCTGTACGACCTTGTGTTTATGAGTCTCTCTGTTTTGCTTGATAAAACACAAACATCCGAGCGCCGGGTCGACTCAGGTTGACCTGCTCAACTCTTTCCTCTACCGATGGTCTCGTGGGTGGAGTCCAGAATTAGATGTTAACTTGCCAACCCTTCCACCGGCTCAGCTCGGTGCTCCATCCAGCGTGTTATAGCTGCAGCGCCGCCGACCACGGCCGCTTTCAATGTTTTCCCGTCAGACAGAGGGAGGCAGGACACTTGTGTGTGCTTAGGCTCTGAGCTTTTCTTCTATCATGCATATTTCATCAGCCCGTTCTTAGTGGTCAGAATCCATTGGATTGGATGGCTGTTTAGTTGGGGTGGTGTGTGCGTGGAAAGGGTGAACAGAGAAAAACATGCACATAGATAAACAATTTTAATTTAACATTTTATTTTATATATGTAATGTTCTCGCTGCCCAGTCTTGCGTAACTTTAACTTTTATTATAGCGGGTAGTTCCAGTTCAGTTCACTCAGACTCATCCCTCGACAGAAGCAGCTGAAAACCATGTTGGGGTTTCACTGTGCAACAACGCTCACTGTGCAGTTATCTGCTCAGGACTGAACACCTGTCACACTCCGCTGAGTGTACAAGCACTCGCTGCACATACAAGCTTCATCTCAGCTGTTTTCCTGCAGGTGTATAACCATAAAAACATACAGAGATCATTTACATTGTGTGCTTACATAAATATATTAGCATGCATTAATTATGTGTCGCTTTTTCGTATTGATTTGACCGCAGTGGTATTTCAGTTTCAATTTATATCTTTTATTCTTAAAAAGGTGCTTCAGGGGGTTGGAGACATGAAAGGGATTCGCCTGAAGCTGTGTGCTCTGCTTTTCTGCTCTTCAAAGGAATATGAACCACAGTTTCATCGGGTTTTTTTTTCTTACCCTCACAGTCAGAGATCTTTGTAGTGTTGCTCTGTCTGGAGCAAATTCATGTTGGACATCAATATATATTTGAAAACTTTAGCGCGCTAACGTTGGCTAATTGGAAATAAAATACGATGATGAACATGGAGAAAAGACAAAACAGTTTAGCCTTGTCCCAGTGTAAGCTCACAGCAGCATTCAGGATTAGCATTGTTTGTGCAGCCTTACATTGCTGCTAGTACGGCTGCAGACAATGTTAAGAGGTGAAACCATCCAGTATTTTACAGACAGTTGTCTTGGGAAAAAACTAATAATTTGTGCAGCAGAAATAACTTTATATAAATTATTTAAGGTTGGTAATCATCTGGCAAAGAACTCTTTATTTGTGACCCTTGGCAGGCCCTGATTAGGAATTTTCCGTTTTATTGAGTTGGAGAAAAATCTGATATATATATTTGGTTTGAGTGTTAATGCTCTTGTAACAACCAGTCCGTTCTTTTGGAATTCGCAGATTTTTTGTTTTTAGCCTGGAAACAGAGTTTTATACTATCAGCCAAATGAATCGATTCTGCAAAAGGACTGTTATCATTTGCTGTCTGGACCAACTTTTGGCTGAAACAGGTTTCCCTTTGAAGACTCCCCCTGTGCAACCTTCTGAAAACTGTGCCCTCTTATCCGCATCCTCATCATAGAGAGTCCCTCCGTGTTTTTACCCCTGACTCACGCTGCTCGGGAGAGGAGAGGGACTTTGTGTTGCTGTGTATGTGTGCTCCCTCGCCTACGTACACACTCTCACATCCAGTTTCGCTGTGCTGATGCCAAGGAAGCTCGGCCTGCTGTGTCAGCTTTCCCTCGGGCGAAGCTGTTATGCAGATGTACTCCGAAGCCCGGTGATGAAAATAGGAAGTTGCTTTGATCAAAGCACCTGCTGTTTTTTTCAGTGCTGCTGTCGCTGTCGGAGCCCATATGGTCGCCCGTGCCAGCTGTCAATCATCTCTCCCATACAGATGAATGCATTTCCCATATCAAGACGGATTAGAGCAGCAGACTCTATTAGTACAACATGTCCTTCTAACAATTAAATTAATCTTTTTTTACACAGTTGCTGTATCTGCATATTTGCACTTTTGTTGTTTTATTTTCTCCTCAGTTGTTTATATATATTTAGATATATATACATTATTTTCTTTTTTAAATTTTGATATTCCATTTTATTCTATTTTACACAATTTCTATCTTATTTTATTGTATAGGTTGTAATTACTTGAGCATTGTTCACTGCCAGCGACTGCTTAATGTTATTGTTGTGCATTTGGCAATTAAAATCTTGAATCTTGAATCTTGAATCTTGAATTACTGCGTGCGGAGGGATGATTGGACCATCATTCCTGTCTTCATTAGTATTCTGAGAGAGAGAGAGAAAAAGAAAAGTCTCAAACTGAGCCGGAGAACTTTTCTTAGAGCGCAAACATCACTGTAACATTGTTTGATTATCTCTGCCATCTTTGAACTCCTTCCATCTGCCTGCAGGCACACCATGTAGCCGTTCCTGTGTAGTTCTCCACTTTTCTCTGTAGCGAATCAATGCTCCTCTCTCTGACCCCGTCTCTCCTCCACCTTCCATCGTGCTTTTCTCTTAACTCATCCGAGCGGAGTATTCCCCATAAGACCATCTTCCTCACAATCAGGGCCCTAGCTCCGTTCGTGCCTGTTTTCTGTCGATCACTGAAATTTCAGTCCGTTTCATCATGTGTGGGTCGACCCGAGGCCTTCGCACAACATTGAAGTACATTTTTGCAGGGAGAACTTGTTCACCGCCGAATCACTGATCTCATGAAGAAATCAAAGGCAGAAAAGTCAATCTAGCTACTCCACCCCAGTACCAGCTATGTAGTGTGTGTCTGTTTGTGTGTGCACGTCTGCTGACAGAACGTGACCCAGTTTAGATGCAGTGGGATGATGACATCGTGACCCCAACCTGTGACTCACAGCATGCTGACAATACACATTAATCATCGATGTGCGTCTGGTCCGTCAGAGTGTTGGTGCACGTATGTATATGTGTCACTTATTGTCCAGCACAGCTTCATTTTACTCTTGCTGTTGACAGTTATACGATCGGTCACCTCTCACCATCGCAGCCTCCTGCACACACACAGGTTCACGCAGGACATTACATTCACTTGACTCATTGTGGAAAGCCTTAACATTAACCTTAACCATCACAAAATCATACCTAACCATAACCACACAAACACACACACACACACACACACACACACACACACACACACACAAACACACACACACACCAATCTGAACTTTTTGGGGGTTTGTGCTCCAGCTTCGCAAATCTCATTAGGATTAACTCTGAAATCATGAATATTTACTGGCGAGAAGTTTCACAACCACTCGACAAAGCATGTGAAGTGTTGGTCATTCATTTATATGCTTTGCTGCTGTATTGCAGCATTTGTCCTTTTTTTGCGATGCACCCAAATTGCTATAGTCCTAGTGTCTACTTGTGAATCAAAGCCAGTGTATTTGTGTATGTTAAACTTGGTCATTGGTCGAATCTGGTGTTGACTGTAATTAGAAGAAGTGCAGCACTTGGTTCTGTTCGCCCGCTGATACCCTGGCCACAAAAAACACTGTCGTTGGTCCAGCAGTGATAAGAGGCCGACTGTAATAAAGACCGAACTTTCATCCAGTCCAATTCATCTGTTTTCTTTGAAGGAACTCCAGAGATCTCCTCAGATGCCTGAGATCATCTTTAATGTTGCCTTTTGAAAGTGCATCTTTGCTTTGATATTTTCCTCCTCATTAAATGCGAACAAGAAAGAAAACCAATGTGAATTTTCCCTCTAATATTAATGTTCTTTACAATATTAATTAACCTCCCTTATCTTCTGTACAAGCTGGAAGCCCTTCAGAGTATCTCTGCCGCTGCGTACTCATTTGTAACACACCCGTACACACACACATTAATTACGCCTCCGTGACTCGTTTCACTGTAGCAAGCAACAAATGACATGTTGACGGAGAGGAGGACGGAGATGAAGGGAGGCAGATTGAACGGAGACGAGGGTGAATTGCGACACGTTATTCGTTTGCCTTTTCATATTTGTTCTGAGGACTCGGGCCCTTGCGTCTGATAGGCTGAGAAAAACCAGCGCAGTGTCCAAAACATGTCCGTCTGTTTCTTATTCCTATCCTGTCTCTTCATTCTCCTCCGTCATCCTGCCGTGAAAACACACAAACACACACACACACACACACACACACACACACACACACACTCAAAGAACCAGCAGCTATGCATATTACATGAGTCCTCCACCTCTGAAGGCCTCTCTGCTCTCTTTCATTTTGCATCTCACAGCAGAGATGAATGATGAGGTTTAAGCCAGACCATGCACTTAAGGGCAGTTTCCTTTCTTACCTCCAGAAATCTGAAGCTGGTGGTTACGGGAAAAACCTGTGACTCGTTGTAGTTTGCTGCAGTTTAAATTTCTGAGCATAATTTGGTAAAATATTGTCATGAATATTAACATTTGAGACCAGGAAATTAAGGATATCATTTTGTGATGTGCTGATAACCTTGTTTCCCAATCTCTTTCATGTATTCTCCCCCCACTGAACATTGCTCTGCATTGGCTTTACAGAGGATGCTTTAGATGTTTGTTTTTTAACAACAACTTCTTCCTTTTTGCGTCTTAACTGATTCCCTACCACATTAAAGGGGGTGGAGCTAGAGGCTTGTTGATGGACTCGTCTTAGGGTCAGTTGACGAACTGCATGGAAGCTAAGTGCTAACTTGCTTTTGGCCTCTGGCTCTTTTTTTTATCTTCAAGGTCAGACCTGCAATGATGACTTGATCTTGGTCAATGTGGCAAATGTGCAGGTCAAAGTTCACCAAAGTTGAACGTGACCATAGACTGTTTTTAAAAATAACTTTTAGTTGTGTTGCTCAGTAACACAATTTGTGCTTCTGAAGAGGAATCGCATGCAACAATCAGGTGTGTCACAGTTGAGTAATTGTTTGAAATTGCAGAGTGTGAGTGTGTGTTTGTGTGTGTGTGTTTGTGAGTGAGTGTGGGTGTGTGTGTGTGTGTGTGTGTGTGTACACCTGTGCACATGAATTCCAGGAATTCCCAGTCGTTCCTGTTTGATGACAACACCAGTCAGAATGACTCATTGTTGTGTCTGTTGCTGTTGGATTACAGCTGTTCCAGTCCTGCACACTGGGTCCTCAGCTGTGCACACACACACACATACACACACACACACACACACACACATAACACCCTCACACACACACACACACACTGTGATTATATGTGCACATGTGTTTAGGTGCCCCTTCCTCCCTGTTTCTTTTCTCTTTTGTCGTTTTATCCTCGTCCCTCTCATGCAGTGATTGATCCTCTGCTCAGAGGCTTTTCTTGAGTGTGTGCTGATGAGTGAGAGCCTCTCGTTGTGTTTCTGTTTTGTGCCATATGATGGGAATTTGTTTTTCGAGGCAATATGAAGAGTTGAGAGCGCCGCTACCTCTCACACACAGACACACTATGATTGATTAGGCTGTGTTGCTCAATTGCTATTGCTTTGTGTTTATGACTTTCTCATTTGCATTAGTTAAATGATGGGGCTGCAGCCTCCGGATGGACCGGTTGGTTGTTTGGTCAGTGTGCCTTCGCCTGACCAGTTCTCAACAATATTCACATGGAGAAAAGCACTTCATTAATATCCTGGATTAATTCACTTCACACTACAGAACCAAAGGTCAAATATTAAGGTTAAGATGAGTTTGCATATCTCAGCCGAGCAACCAACATGGCTCATTATCAAAAAACAACAGAACTTTTCTGTGTTTAGTTCCTTTGTCAACTTTGTGTTTTAAGCTCAATACTCAGTTTTAATGATTCTAATAATTGGGCTACAATGATTTGATGGTCTGTTACCAGCCTTTTTTGTTTAATTACAACTCACTTGAATCAATAAGGCTACAGTGTAGGGCTCACCGAGGCTGGTTTAGTCAAACTAGAGACAACATGCGGATTTCTTTCCCAGCGACTAATGGATTAGTTGGAGAGTAGGTGCTGTTTCAGTCCATCAGTTTGTCTTTGGTTCACTACAAACCAAATGAGATAATTCCAGATGAGATAGACTGATTTTTTTTCAAGGTAACGATACTTTCATTTCAGAGGCTCCTGCATCTGCTTTACTTGTGGTTTTTCCCATTGCTGCTGTAACTTCCGGGTCAAACTACGTACGAGGAAGGAATTAAATGATCAAATGATTTGGTTAAGACAATAATTCCCATGATCCCGTGCTGCTTCGCTACATCATCAAACTATGTGTTTTGTGATTGTTTTGATTAACAGACCCACAGTGGCCAAAGTTATATAATATACATTTAAGGAAGGAATAGGCTCAGGAGGAAAAAAGCATTTTTCCTCCAGATTTCTGAAAGGAGTCCATCTTATCCTGTATCTCACGACAAGCAATCAGAAACGTTTATATTCCTAAGTGTGGAAGTATTCCATAAAGTGACAGAATAGTTAGAAACTGTAAAAAAAAAAAAGAAGCTTGACAGCAAAAGGATAAGCAATCATAACTTAAATGCAGCAATTTCCTGGCAGTTGTGTGTGCGATGCTGATAATATGTACAAATAAGAAGGTGGGAAAATAACACAGAGCTTTTTCAACTAGCAGGGACTTTTTTCCCTGCATGAACGGTTGCTGACCCTGCAGGTCTGCACGAGATGAAAAGGGGAAGAACAGCGGTGATCCAGCACATGTCTGAGCTTTCAAGTGTCTGCAGCAAAGGCAGAGGGAATATTCTCTCACAAGGAGATCAGGAGCTACAGCGCGGCTGGGGACGGAGACAGCTGGATGGGGGCAGATATGGGACACATTCAGATTGTTGGAAGAGCAAGGGGCCGCAGTGGTCTGTAAAAGATCAGCAGCAGAAGCAGGAGGAAGGGCATCACACTTCCACTGTTGATTTGACGCCGATGGTGCCATCTCAAATGTTTTTATTTTTTTTGTGTTTATCTTATCATCTTGTCGTCGGAGTTTGGCCCTATCATGAACTTATTGATCCACATGTCACATGACAATCAACCCACATGCAGAAACATGCAGGGCAGTGCTCAGACACATGTGCACCTATCAGCTGACCGGTAACATCCAGTCTTACTCATGTGAGAGTTCTTCTAGGGCCCGCGAATTTGTGTCTGAACCCGAAAAGGAAATGTTCTACCTGAACCAGACCCATTTGAATTTGCCTGGAGACTCAGGCCCAGTCGACACCATGTTCACATCCGATTTCCTCTTATGAGTTAACGTTCATTCACATGGCATCAAAACCCAACTTTCTGTCTTACTTAATATATCATATCTTAGAGCCTACACCCACAAGCACACGTGCACACATTCACTCACTCCATTATACACTGTTTATTGAGTTCATTGATCATTTTGTATTCAATCTGTCCTTGTGTTTTCTCTCACTGAGCCAGTTGTCCCATGGATCTGTTACTCTAGATGTATGTTGAGAAGTGTTATTTATATGCACTTTTGTATTATAGGACTGAACATTGGATTTCTCTGTTGTCTGATCTATCATAGACTATGGAATTAAATATCGCATTTTTATTAAATTAGCTTATTTGATATCAAAAGCAGCCCTACTTTTGATTTGAAAAGGACTGTATAATGACTGTTTAAAATTAAAGGTTCCATTTTGTAGTTTTTCAAACTCTTTGTAAATGTGTATGGATGAACTGTTCAAGTTTAAATTCACCTGAGAAGATGTGTTTGTAACACACACACACACACATACACACACACACACACACACACAGAAACGAATTGATATGTCCAGCGTGAGACTCATGTTGATTGATCTGCTGATAAGATGGATGCTTATATGGCTTGTGATCTACTCTGTTACAGTAAAGAACTAGACTCAGTGGAGATAGAGAGGAGATGAGGGAGAGAGGTTCCCCACCTCTCTTGTCTTTTTGTGATCACAGTTTAAAGAGGACACCTCCCAGAAGCAGACAGACGGGGGAGCAGGTTGAGGAGCGAGCCTGAAACCAAACAGATTACAGCCCGGGTCTCCCCCACCGGCCTCTCTTGTTCATTTCGCCTCTTTCACCATGTGACTGTGGGGTCAAAATGAAGCTGCTGGGCAGGAAGTGAAGCACGAATAAGATGGGATCATCCTGATGGACACACGCCGCCTCTTTTTGCCAGTTTAATCATTTACGTTTTGGTGTCTATGATGTAGACAGACAGGAGCTCACATTGTGTAGAACATTAAAGATCCATAATAAGATATTAGGTGTGAAGTGGCAGCTTGTTGCAGGTTTAAGTATCCTTTATTAAAATATGAATGATCCTCAACTGGCGTAATCGTACATCCATTCATGGCACTGTGCTGTTATCAAGTGTTCTTTGCATGTACTGGGTGTTGTGTGTGTTCACCTATGCTGATCAGGGCCCCCCCCTCCACTGAAAACATGTTCCTGTGCTCATATTGACCATTAGCCTTCTACACTTCATTGAAAAGATATGTCCATGTTCCCAGATTGCAGCAATTACTGAGGCGTCAATTTTATTGATGACTCAAGTCGTAATAAAGAAATTTCCCTTCAAGGAGAGTGGGTCTAATGGCACAGAGAATGATTTTTCTTTTGTGAAGAGGTGTTGGACGCCTACTTATCAGAGTTCATGTTGTCAAGACAGCACAGACTAATCTCACAATCCATCCAACTATTTCCCCACTTATCCCTTCTCACTGACAGGCAGACACAAACAACCTCAGTAGGGGCTGATACTGTGTCAGCGGGGCTGGAACGCCACATGCAAGGATGAGTTGCTCGCCATCTGCCGTGTTTACACTTTCAGACTTTTCCGACTGTATTCTTTTGACAGCCCTTGATGCATTAATGATTCCTCTTGCCTCTCGGGTCCCTCGGTTCGGTCGAACCCTGTTTACTCTGGAGCTAGCTGCACTCTTTCATCGTGGCTGGAATTCCCCGGGCTCTCAACTTTGAACCAAGGCATGTCAGAGGGATGGGAAGTACGAAGAGAAACGTGTATTTTGGAGAGAAATTGAGAAGCGCAGGCTGTCATTGTTTCCTCGTCGGACTAACACAGCTGAACAGTGCTCATCTTCAGAGGCTTCGCTGGATCACTTTTGGGGAATTTTTACTTTTGTAGATGGACTGAAAAAATATGTGTGATCTGGATTTGACCCTGTGAATTTCCAGGATTATGTATTGACTTATTTTTCCCGTCCTATCTTTATTCAAGAGCGTGGCCTCTCAGTTTGAGAGCAGGACTTATGATTTCACGTTCTGATTTTGTAATGCTTTCATTTAAAACCCTGCACTCACACTCAAACATACCCTTTCCTGCATGCGCTCCAGCTTCAGCTCTTCTGCTTGCACTGATGCTGCTTCTTTGTACACATGAGACGTCTGCTCTCGGACTTGTACTCGACTGTGATTTTTTCCTTCTGCTCTTGACCAAAAGAATGGCAGGTGTAGCGATGACAAGCGAAGTTGTCCTTCCCTAGTTGTGGGTGTGTTAGATTTATGTCTTTGAGTGCACCGTACGAGCGGGTACTTTAACCCTTGTTCATTCACCCCACCCTCAACAGCTACACCGGCTTCCTGTCATCGGTAAGCAAAGACCGAGAGCTTGAAATCAGAGCCCAAGCAGGGTCTATTTGAGCGAGGGCGTAGAGTGGTGAGTAAGAGCATTACACAATCTTAACGTGAAATATGTAAGTCCTGCTCTCAAACTGGCAATATAAATATAGGTTAAAACCGATTTAGTTGGGATGTTCGGGAATGAAAGATCTTCGTTACAGAATCCGTGATAACTGATATGGTAAAACTTGCAGAGAAACAGTCGTTATTTAGCCATTTATCGTAGGTAAACATTACACGATGTACATTTTGTCAGAAAATGCAGTTGCTGGCAAGTCTAACATTTTTATCCCCTCCTGTGATGAGATATGAGGTGAAGAAAGGGGCTGCAAATTGCTCCTCTTTCTCTCTGTCGAACAGAAGCAATTTAAAGCCGTGGAGTAAAGCTTCATAGACAGGGGACATCTCTGCGATCCAACTTGTCTCTTGTGAGAAGACAAATGAGAGAGACAAACAAGGGAAACTACACCAGACCGATAAAAAAAAAAAAAGAGCCCGTGTAACATTTTAGAAACCTGTGCAGCCCCATTTCTTTCCTTGTTGCCGGAGGCAGAGCCAGTGGCATCTGTGAGATTCAGCAGGAGCAACAGGAGCGAGAGGCGTCATCAGTCCCCAGAGTGTCCCAGCACCCTCAATCTGTCACCACGTATTCACACATGCGGGGTGGCGAGCACGCACACACATAAAACCCACACATCAAAACATCCACAGGGACTCTCCCGCACAAATACTCTCTGCGTTTGTCACATCGTAAGACAAGTCAGCAAATGCCCCACGCTGGTTTGTGTAACATTTTATTTGTATGAAAAGTGCTTTTTAAATATAGTGATTAAATGATAGAAAGCTCACAGAGGTTTGACGAGGACTTTCATCAAAAAATTAGCGCACAACAGTTCCCTTTTGTAGAAGCGCTAATAAATAATTAGCACACAACAGTTCCCTTTTGTAGAAGGGTTTCCCGACTGTTATGTGAAATCTAAAAACCTACTGAGAAGTTATTAACAACATGTGAGAGATGAACAGTCATTCCTGTTGTTATACAATACATTATAAATTATTTGCATCTCAAATGTTTTTGGGGTAAAATCACCCACAAACATGGTTATTATTGTTTTCTTTTATTTTTTTAAATTTGTATTTAAAATGTACATCTCATCATATTATTCTTTATTTGTAAAGTGTTAAAACTGAAAATAAAATAAACGGAATCACATCCACAGAATCTGCTCTGCTAGGAGCCTCATCGATTCCTGAAGGGAAGGAGAAAAGAGTAGTAAAAGAAGTGTTTCATTATTAAAGCACATGAATAAAACAGCAATAAAAGATATCATACAAAATCAAATAGATTAATACTAGGGCATAGACGTTATTTCCAGAAAATATAGCTCCGCAATGAATAAAATAAAATTGGCACCATGAAGGTTTTTGACAGATTTACAGGTTTGATTTGAGAGTTATATGTGACGAGTTGCAAACACAGGGGTCTTTGCGGCGGAGAGAAGACTTTTAATGGGAAACAGAAGTGTCACTGAGGTCCTGATCCCTCCATCATCTCTGCCTCGCCTTTCATAGCCAGGCTGTTGAAGAGAGGCCAGAGGAGGTCAATGACCCTCGTGAGAGGTCACAAGGACAAAACGACCCTTTGTGTGACCGAGGAGAGACAAGCTTTTTTTATCTAATCCTGAGAGAAATATATGTGTGAGATAAGTGCAGTGGGGAAACTGTCATGATATTCTGCCTTAAAACCAAATTACAGCCTGTCAGAATCTCTGAGAGGAACAAACCTCAGTCGACCCAAAGGCCTTCAGTAAGAGGAGAGCGATGAGTTCGGAGGCCTCTCTGAGGACCGGCCGGCTGCGGCTTCGGAGAAGGACCAACAGGAAGATATCGGGGACACTAGAAACCTCACAGCGGGAACTCGGACACAGTCATTGCCACTACTTGCGATCCAAATAGTGATGTAGCAAGCAAAGGATACACGTTTACAGATATTTCCTCAAGAATACCTCCCCCTCTCATCTCCTGCGCTTTAGTCCTCTCTTTCAACTCTTCCTTTTGTTCCTTCCTCGCCCGCCATCGCCTCTTCATCTTCCTTCCTCCCTCATAACCCCCTTCCTGCACATAGCCCCCAGGGGTCCTTGAAAGTCTCTGAAATTGAAATGTGCGGTGTCCTGACCCACAACAAGGATCTGGGACTCCAAAGAAGTGCAAATCCGGTCTCTTTCATTGTTTTCTTCGGGTCCTGTGCTCGTGTTTTCCCTGTCGTCTTTCCAGGCGCTGTGGTTTGCGTCATGCAGAGCCCCTATGTACGTGCTACATATATAAGAGGAGTGCCATTAATCTCTCTGTCCCGCGAGAGCTGTGTTGTTTGCGTGAGTAATGAGCTCTGTACATCCGCGCCGTGTCTCTGTTGTCCTTAACTGCTGCAGCGTGACTCTATTAGAGAGATCCAGAGTAATTAGCGTCTCCTCGAGAGTGGGAATCCGAGTGTACAGCTTCACAGGCCTGACGTGCTGTAGCAGTTTGAAGGGCTGCTGTGCTCAACAGGCGGCTGATCAGTGACTAATAGGAAAGACGAGAGCGTCGATAAATGTCTCAACATCAGCTTTTAATCCTATCATCACGTATCTGGATGTTTCAGGTTTCAGTGCAGGAATGTGTTTTCCCTTTGTTCCCGTGCTCCATGCTTTGTGTGCATCTTTCCTGCAGGTACCCAGGCTTGTGAGAGAAACTGCAAGGAGCTGATAAATAATGACGATCCTCCCGTCAGCCCCCACCCTCCAGCCGCCAGTTTTTTCATCAGTACCTCACACAGCAGCTTCTCCCGTTATTTGCAAGTCGGCGCTCAGCCAGGCGGTGACAGTGAAAGCATAAGGGTGTTTTTTTGAATCTTCATTTGAAACTGTGGTCTTTCCGTTTGCGCTCGCACAGATGTACTCTGTTCACAAGACGAATAGAAGCGGCCCGAGGGCGAGAAGAAGAGCTGAGCACAAGCAGGGCACATTTGAGTGTGCAGGGTTTTGATTATTACAAAATCTTAACGTGAATTCAATAAGAACAAGCTCTTGTATAAAGGGAAAGAAAGAACAAGAGCTCAAAATGTTCTCAGCGGTGACCATCGATGAGTTGCTTTTAATAAACAGTAACTGTGCATCAGTGTTTCAACCATTACTGCAATAATGTCTATTTAAGTCGGATGACGTGTCTCTGCTCAGGCGATGCTCTAGTCTGCCACAGACGACCCCTGAGCTCACAACCTTTCGGATAGAGCTGAGATACACCACGTTTAGCAAACATGAATATATTATGTGACTCATTAAAAAGTTACATAGAGCACATGTGCAATCGCAGGCTGGTGAGGCGGAGCAGAGGTGCAGCAGCATGGATGCAGAGCTCAGCAGTGTTGTATGCATGGTTAAATGTGATTGGAGGATGAATGAAACATGTGACTCTAAAAGGCCTTCCATGCTTGCCTGAGCTAATGCATGGCACCATTGCCTTTTTTCTGTTTTTCTTTTCCCGGGCTCTTACTGGCTCGAAATGTACGAAGGGTCACGGCGAGAATTCTTTTGAGGATTACTGTTGAGTTCCCTCGCACCACTTCTCTTCTTGTATTCCTTCTGAGCCGTAAAGAGTGCGGCTCAGGCCTCAGTTCTCTGCCTGAACCTGAACCTGAGAGAAAAAGGAATCGAGCCCGACCCGAACCTGACAGCCGCTCTGTCTTTTGTGTCCGAACCTGACCCGAGCCTCATGCAGTTTATGTAGCTGCACTGAGTTTGTGCCACCCTGCCCCTGAACCACCTGACACACCTGACACCCCCGCCCACGCGACTGATCCATACCCAAAAATGGTCATTCTTCTTCGAAGCTGGCCAGGCCTCTACAAATGATTAAGATTAAGATATGTTTATTCATACCAAACACATGCACAGACATGCACAACACACCCATGCTATGGCAGGCAAATTCAACCTCTCCATTTAACCCATCTGGTGCAGGACACACAGAGCAGTGAGCGACCATGTACGGCGCTCGGGGAGCAGATGTTGGGGGAGTAAGGTGCCTTGCTCAGGGGCACTAGACAGGGTAGGGAGACTCTTGGATTTTTGGACAGATCAATCCAGGTTCGTCTTTTGTTGTCTCTCTGTGGAGTCGAACCAGAGATGAACCAGAGACCTTCTCTGCCCATAGTTCAAGTTTCTGCCACTAGACCACCGCCTCTGGGCTTTGGTCCGATGTCCAAACTCTAACATGTAGCCCATCTCTCCTCATCTTCTTCCACTTTTGAATTTAATCTGAACTTGGCATGAAATGATTTGATATTGTACTACTTCTTAATAGGCATTATATAATGAACATGATTGCATCTTCAATGAAATGACTATGTTACATAATGGGAACAGGAAACTATTGCGACGTAACGGTAAACAAGTGGCGAGGGAACACATAATGACTGTGTGCTTGTCTAGTGTCACCAGACAGGACTCATTCCTGTTCAATGTTACCTCCTGAATTTTATATTAAAAAAAAAAAGCCATTCATACTACTCTCATGTTCTCATAGATCCACTGAGCCCTGCAGGTTAGGGTCTTAAAGAATTGGTCTGGATGACGATCTTGCTGAATGAACCATTTACTAGTTAATGCAGATCCATGACACTGACGACTCCTGATCCCCTGTCTGATCGTCTCAGATCACATCTTGGGCCGATTGTGTGCAGCTTCCATACACTAAGCAAAAAGGTCTGTGTGTGAGTTCTCTCCTGATTAGAGGCTTGATGAAAGCTTTCAAACTATTATTGACTGCTATAAGAGTTCCATTTAAATGTAGACATTTCTAAAGGAAACAATTGGATCAATCCCACTTTAAATCTTTGGGGATATTTCGGAACTGTGTGTATGCGTGTACGTGTGTGTGTGTGTGTGTGTGTGTGTACGTGTGTGTTTGTGCACTGTGATAAAGACTTGATATGTGATCTCCCTCATGATCAAGGTGACTTGGATGGGTGGTAGGTTTTGTGGCAGTGGGCAGACCGCCTAGATAAAGATGTCAGGCAAACCCTGGCTCCCTGTGATATGACTGGCCTTTGCTGAGCCATGCATCACACACACAAACACACACACACACAAGCGCACTACACACACACACACAAGCGCACTACACACACACACACACACACGTACACAATACTAGTTTAGTGTTTGCATGTGGACGATCTAGATTTACTGCCAGCCCTCTCTCCCTCTCTCTCTCTCTCTCTCTCTCTCTCTCTCTCTCTCGCTCTCTCTCCCCCCCTCTCTCTGATGATCCGGAGCCGCCTGATGTCACCACCATGCCAGCGATCTAATATCTAAACCTCTCCGCTGCCCTTATCAGCCTGAGGGTGTTTCAGTACTGCAGAGGGATGGGAAGACACAAAATAGAGAGCAAGAAAACATTCAGACATGGAGGAGGGGATGGAGAGAGAAAGGACAATTGCACTTCCCCTCAGATCTGAGTTTGTAGGCAGGCGTTTGTACATAATAGCGTCTTCTGTCTCTGGGTCCCCAGCTATTTCTCTGTCCAGGTGACAAGGGTTCACTACAGAGGATTAATTGACGAGGGATAATCCCTGAGCTCACATATAGTCAATTTACACCCTCTCACAGCCTGTCAGCTCTCTGGGTCCAGCCCTGCTCTGAGATATTGATCAAAAAGCTTTATTCTTGTTTATCCTACCTCAGAGCTTCACCCGGCCTCAGTGTGTTTGTTTCCCTCACTCATGCAGGTGCGATTTGTTCGTGTTCTCAAATAGTCAGTTGGGTTGTTAGTGTCCTTTCTGCTCGTGAGGGTCTCCACAACGTGTCGGGTTGTGGTGTAGTGTAAATAATAGGACCTGATGTGTGGTTTGTGGGTTCTGTGTTAGTGTGTGTGTGAGAGTGAGTGAATGAGAGATAGAATTCATGGGTAATGAGGTGGGAAGACTTCATCAGTTTTTCTCTATCTGGTTGTGTAAATGTGTCCTCAGTCTCACTCTCCTTCATCACACACGCACACACACACACGCACACATACACAGTAGTTCCATAGTTTAAGGAAGTCAACATGTTTCTCCCTGTTTGTCTCTATTCATGCAGTATAAAGCCCAGTTTCAGCCTATATGCTGCAAACATTTTCCCAGCAGGTGTAGTGAAATGAGTTATTGCTTTGCTGCAGTATCACTCACTTGACTGGGTTTCAGTTCATGTTGGTTAACCGACAGATGTAGAAAAACAAACCCAACCACAGGACTTCAGGGATGAGGGTTATCACTCATTGACCATCGCGGTTGCAACAAATCAACTCCTGCACCTCTCCTTCCTCTGCCCTGCAGACCTGCTAATATTAGATAAGACCCGATCACTGAACATGAAAAGACCAAATCAAAGTGACAAATGATAACCTGTGATGTTAGTGCTCTCACATCATGTACAGAAAAGTGCTGCCCGACCTGCTGTCTGTCACCAGAGGTCCACTTTCCCATGTGGCACAGGCTCAGGATGGCTGTCAACACAACTGTCCAATAAATGTCAGTCTGTGTAACTTCATGTTTGCAGCTCTTTGTGCGTTCTATCTTTTATTTATTATATCATTTCATTTATTCATTTATTTCCTTTGTCCAGATGTGTAAATGTGGATGAATTTCACTTATTATTTGAAAAAGAAACAACCAAAATTAAGAATCTAAGCTCAGAGTGAATATGGGATGACTCAGTCGTCTGTATGATGTACATGGTCCTTAACATTTTCTTTCAAATCAGCACTGACTTGGACTTGTGGCACATATGAAAAGAGAAATATGATACTGGAATATAGTTATTCTTATAAAACAGGGGAGTTGCGGTGGTCTAGCAGAAACTTGGACTATGGACAGAGAAGATCTCTGGTTCATCTCTGGTTCGACTCCACGGACAGACAACAAAAGACGAACCTGGATTGATCTGTCCAAAAATCCAAGAGAATTCTCCCTACCCTGTCTAGTGCCCCTGAGCAAGGCACCTTACTCCCCCAACATCTGCTCCCCGAGTCGCTCACTGCTCTGTGTGTCCTGCACCAGATGGGTCGAAAGCAGAGGATAAATTTACCTACCATTGCATGAGTGTGTTGTGCATGTCTGTGCATGTGTTTGGTATAAATAAACAAATCTTAATCTTAATCTTGGAGAGCTTGGGTCTTTTGTCACAGGTAAAGGTTAGGGTCCTCTCTGCTCTCGAGGTGAATAAAGGCTCAGACTGGAGACCTACACAGCAAACACTGTCACCTACACTAGACTCTGTCTACAGCCTCACGCACACAACATTACACACGTGCTATGTGTCACATCCACTTCATGTAAAACCAGTCGCCTCTACATGTACATGTTCTTACACAGACACGCATGCACACACGCACACACACACACGCACACACACACACACACACGCACACACGCACACACACACACACACACACACACAAACACACTATCCCCTACCCCCATTTGGTGAAGGCAGTATCGCAAATCCCCCTGTCATAGGCAGTCGAAGCTAGTCACACATGCTCCATGTCAAATAGTGCCGAGGCTGTGAACCACGTAACAATTGTATCAGTATTCAGTGTGTGTTTCCACTGTGGCCTCATTGTGCAGCAATGAAGTGTCTGTAAAGCAACGATGGATAAACAACTCTCCTTTGTTTGGTCCCTAGCAATGACGGAGCACAAAAACACAAAAACACACAGTCTGTCAGTTTAATCTCTCTCACACGCACACACACACACACACACACGCACACCCACACTAACGCACGCACACTCACGCACACACTTCCTGTCGATGTTCTGTTATCGTCTCCGTAACAATGGTCGCTATTTTCCCCTCAACTCAGCATGACCTACACTTGACCTCAGAAACATCTCATTTTCTACTTTCCACCAAAAACACACACAAGCAGACAGACAGACACACACACACATGCACAAACAATACTGTTGGATTTTTGCACTAACAAGTCCAGCAAAAAACACACAAAGATAACTGAAAGTGTCACAATTGCTATTTTTTGGTATTATTTACTCCAGAAAAAAATGTCTTTACATCCAGAAGCTGTTGACAACATCCCCTTTTACTTGTGAAGGGAAATTGGAAGAGTTTTGGAGTTGTGTTTTTCTCACTGTTCATATATCCAAACTTTCGTTTTAATGATACCCCATATCCTCCCCGGAGTGGAAACTCAGCAGCCTCCGAGGTGATTGAACATGACTGTAGGCTCATGAGTAGTTTCTGAGATGTAATGTTTTGTCCCATCTGTTTGGCTCGGACGATACCGCAGCACCCAGGAGCCATAGCTGCCATTATCATGGATGTGGCAGTCAGACGTGTGAGCCAGAACTGAGGCCAATTCAAAATGCTGTGAATCTGAAAGTGAACTGATTCAAACTGTGTCAGTCAGTGCTCCTATGAAACACACTTTTCATTATCCATTAGACGCTCGCTGTCGGACACACAGAGCAGAATTAGAAAGTCTGTAATTCTACACTTCTGATCTTAATGCTCCCCGGGACTGTTTCCCATGATTCAAATGGCACCTTTGTAACACTATGTTCCTTTCTGTGCTGCAGATGCAATAGAAACAATAGAAATGGGCGCTATAAATACAGACCATTTTTCATTTACCTAAATGCTTTTTGGCCAAATAATTAATCTCATCTCTGAAACTCATAGAAATCACAAAAACACAAGACATGTTCTCAGTCAAATAACGCTACCAACAAGGAGCATCACATAAAAGATGATCTAATATCTATCAAACTTTTTACATCTGTGATTTCATTATAGAATAAGAATGCAGGAAATATATTCACTTTATTAACTGTACGAAAGTATATGATTATTATTTTATTGTAAATATTCTGCTAAGATGTTTCTGCAGAAATCCACGACATTTTCCATCAATCTGTTTTGAGTGTGTTTTTGAGAATTGTGCCAGAAACGTAGTGTTTTGCAGTTGGTGGAGAACGAATGAGAAACAGAGTTCATGGACTTTGACAATGGAGTCATTTCATGCAGTTTGTGTTGAAGTAAAGATTGCACAGTTCGTTCCCACAGAGTTCTGTTTCACTGACCCTACATTGACAGAACTGACACACATGTCATGTTGTTTACATGAGATGAGAGCTCTAAATTTAGACATGTGTTGTTGCTGTTGAGTTTGAACTGTGTAGGCTGAACTGATGCAGCTGAGTCATAAGCTGGCGCACTTATATTCTTACGTCTAAATCCCTGAATTGAGGATTCGAAGTGAAACCAAACCCAAAAACACGTAGTTGGTTTATCTGGTAAAGTGGAATCCATTTGCTCATAATGAATCCATTATCATGATTAAGATCTGCACGGATTTTGCTTCAGTGCGACCCGCCGGCCAACTGGAGGACAGGTGGTGTTATGACTGTGTTTCAGCATGACTCTTTTCACACGCCACACAAAATAACTCACGCTAAGGCTGTTCTTCACACACCATCCTTTGTGTTTGTGCATTGGAGAAAAAATGATGTGTGCCTAGATTTGTTTACCTCATTGTTAAGCGCTATATAGTCTCAATATTCATCTGCGTAAACGTAAACAACAGTGTGTTTATAGGGATTCCTAATAATTATCATGTATCTGAAAGCTGCAGCCTTGATTATGCAAATACACACTGAATAATAAATCTGATTAAAAAAGCAAGATGTAACTGTCCAGACGTCAGCTTCATACGACTGCTCCCCAACAATCACACTGATTAGCCTCTGAATATGCAGAAAGTGAGTCTATGACCTGATATTTATCTGTATTTAAGAGAAACACACACACACACAAACACACACACACACACGCACAGACACACACACTGTGGCATGTAAATAGTGTGTGCTTTCCTCAGATCATCAGAGACCAGACTGAAGCTGCTTATTGAGATACAGAGCCGTATTAACTCCAACTGTTAAGAACAGCGACACATATGCTTCAGACATGCAAATACCCTGAGGGTGTGTGCATGGGAGTGTGTGTGTGCATGTCGGGGGGGTGTACTAGCATCTGTTGGTTTCTGAAACTGTGTGCATGTATGTTAACACTGTGTGTAGAAGATGTGTTAGAACTATGATGCGGCCATTTGTTTTATTACAACCGACCTTGACTTTGGAAATTGGTCAAAGCACTCTTAGCTTTTCTTAGTTGTTTCTACATTTGTTCTTAATTCAACCAAAGGCCACAAGCTGCAGCGACACAAAATGGAATTTATAATACAACAAAATGTTCAACACTAAAAGTCAAATTCTAAGAGTGACCTCTATCTCAAAGTTTTTATAAAAATGAAAATGCTGTGAAAGTTTCTTTGAGAGGTTTTCAAAGGCTCAAATTAAAGTGCATAAATCCAAGGTCCAAAAATAATCTGTTTTTTTAATACTAATATACAGAAATAATTGAACGTCCCATCACCTCCTGTGCCAACAGTAAACATGTTGGCAATGGCTTTGTTAATAGAAAATAATAATGTTGTAACCAACATATTATCTTTGAGTCAATTACCAAATTCTAAATCACTTTTCATGAGAAAACTTGACACAAGCTCAATGTCTGTGGCAGCAAAACGAGATCCTGCCCAACGTGATAACACATTATATCATTAGAAATGAAGAGGAGAATTTTGGTTTCTTCACAGTTCCTTGTTCCGGCTACAGCTCCCCTTGCGACCCTAAAGTAAAGGTGTTATAGGTAATGGGGTAGATGAATTATATTGGTCAACTACAACTTAAATTAATTCAAAGTGTAATGTTATTATTCTGGTTGAGTATATAGAAAAGCTGTAACATTTTCTGCTAAGTAACAATCTCCAGGGCACAGGTAGAGAACATGTTCTGGTCTGTATTCTGTTTGAAATGAGGCAGGTCCCAGAAGACGGCCATTATAAATATAAGTCCCTCTCAGAACCTCTCTAAGCCTGTTTCTATTCCACTGCTTCAGAACTTTACTGCTGCCCTTCATCCATAAAATGACTATCGCGTCTCTGATCTGCATTCTCAATGGCGACACTCGATCATTCCCTCTCAGTCTCCCTCTCCAGGAGCCCATTTCCTATTCTCTCTTTGTCCTGTTCCTGCGTCCAGACTCTCTCCTCTCCTCTCGGTTTAGGAGGCAGTAAAAAGCCGGCAGCTTCTTTCATAGGATCAAGGTTAACCCTGTGAGAAGACATAAGATACCTGTCAGCCCTCGGTGTGGTCGGCCATTTGTTTTACTTGCCACACTGGGCTGGGAATTGGGTTCAGGTGTCCTCCCCTGTTTCTGGAGATGCTTCACTTTGTGCTAGTTAGCGCCTGTGCCACTGTCGGCGGTGGCTGAGTGTGTCGATGTCCGATCGGTGGTGATTACAGTGAAGGAGAGGGTTTGTGCGTTTGTGCTCGAGTGTGTTTGTGCGTCGCGTTTACACAGCGGCTCTTTCCCTTTGATGACCGCCCCCTTAAGTCATTGATGCAATCTCTGCGAGCCTCTGTGAGAACACACTTCTTTCTTTGAATCGTCCCTGCTCACAGAGAGCTCAGAGAAGCACGGGAGAAATAATCAACAGCGTGCCGAGCGCTACATCGCCTCCTCCACTACTGCAAGGGAGTAGTCGAGGAGGGGATGAGAACAGGTGTGTACCCTGCACGTCTGTGTCAGTGTGAGCGGGAATGTGTGTGTGTAGTGTGTGTGTGTGTGTGTGTGTGTATGTGTGTGGGGGGGGGGGGGTGCAGACAAAAGGGGCTGCGGAACATCTGGATGCCGGTGATAGCTCTGCTCGCACGCGTTACGAGCCAAATTAATCAAACCTGGTGGGGAGACTGTCAAGTGTGTTGGTGTGCGTGTGTGTGTGTGACGTGTATTAAGAGTTGATCCACGTCGCAGACAACACAGGGCCGACGCTCGCTGTCGTCCAGGGAGGGCGGGGTGGGGGCTGGAGGAGAGGGGAGGGGAGACGGAGGGAGTAGTGAAAGTATAAATCAATGGGCTTGACGTGGACCGGGTGACTGCGCTCGATACCATAGAGTCGGCTCCCGGGGAGAAGAGAAGCAGACACATTATGTTGTTGGCCTCCAAAGCTCCATCAGTCCCACTGGAGGCACACACTCACAACATCTGGCCTCTTATACACGAGTCAACACTAGCATCAGGAGTTGTACCTTGCTTTATCATACGTTGACTGTAAAACATGTTTCTCCCTGTGGATATTTAACCAGTGACAATGCATTTGAAGGTTAAAACACAATGTGCATTAATTCTTCATTATAATTTCTAAAAACAGTGAGACCTCAGTTGTATATTTTGTTGACTTACTTGTACTTACATTGTCCACAGCGTTTCCAACAATGTTCAAACCCAGCGAAATGAATTATTCAAGGTTTTGGGTAGTTTAAGTTATGGTTGCCGCTAAATTGCATCATATCTGCTTTACCCCGTTGCTTTGCCCATCTCTGCTATAACATCCTTGTCAGACATTGTATGATAAAGGAAAACAGACTGTTAGCCAGTTAGCCAATTAGCAAGTCTGCTTTTTTTTTCCATTCCACTGTATTCGTCACTCGTACTGGATCACGATGACACCGGAAGCCCCAAAGTATTGCCCATTGTTGTCGATGCTAACTTCTCGTCAGACAACAGCTGATGGCATCCGAGATTCCCTCAGTAGTTGTTACTAAACTAGTAATGGTAACGATTATGGCCTACCCTCAAAATGTTAGCACCACTGTGCCTAAAAACAGACACTAAATTAAACCCAAGAAAGTGAAACTCACTTAATTTTGGACCCATGGGTGAACAACAACCGGGTTTGCAAATCAATGAGGTAGAGAAACTATGGATGTGATTAAGCCAGAGGTGCGCCTCCTCCTCCTCCTCCTCCTCCTCCTCCTCCTCCTCCTCCTCCTCCTCCTCCTCCTCCTCCTCCTCCTTTGGATGTGATGGTATTGGGAAGGCAGCAGCAGCAGCAGCAGCGGCGGGCCACCATCACTTATTTCCCAACTTGACTGGAGGGTCGATTAGAATTAGCATTCCTTCGAAAGGAAACCTGTGGGGATTTACAAGCCACTGTTTCAGTTGCTCGTCTCACTCGAGGGCTTTTGCTGCAAAATTAAAATCGTTACTCTGGTATAAACACGTGCTTGTGAGTCAGTTAGTTATACAAGACAACATTTCCCCCTCTTCCGTGGCCTCCCTGTTCTCCCCCATGTTAATGTGAGTGTATTATATCAGCATTGATTTTCGACACATGAATATATCACGTTAACTGCGGAAGCGTGCTGGGTCAGGGGTTTATGCAGTGGTCAATGCAGCATCAGGGGAATGATAAAGGAACTGTGGAGACTTTATTCTGTGTCGAGGAGGACGAGGGTCTCAGCTCTTTTACATCCTACAAATTTTCTTTCCAAAATTCCCATCTTGATAGCTTTGGAAAATTGTACTTCTTGAGTTTGAAACGATATTTCCTCTTCATCCTCTCTTTGTTTTGTGTGTTTGTCATCCTCAAATAAAGACCAAATAATCTTTTCACTCGGCGAAAGAGAACCAAGATATTTCAGACAAAGTAGCTCTGATTTGCGCTGTCGATAAAGTGTTTTTCATGTTGGCAGCGGCCCTCAGATGGATCCCCTGTTTATTACCTTTATTTATATCCCTCTCTTCTTTCTCTCTGTTAAGTATCCCTCCCTCGCATTCTCTCTGTCTGTCGAGGAGGGCAGGTAGAGCTGACGGCTGTGAAATTGAATTAAGCGTGCCTTCCACCCGGCGCCTCCTCCTCCTCCTCAACCTCCTCTGACACGCGGAGGTTTTAATGATCATGAAGCTGGGAAGCATTCGAAATGGCAAACACTTAATTGAGAGAAATGAATGGGGCAGCGGCATGATTCATTCGTCTAAACAGAGGAACGCAGGGAGCAGAGGGTCGTCCCATCTTTAATTTCTCTCCCCCCCCTCCCCCTTCCCCCTTCAGCCACTTGCTCAAAAGGGAATGTGGGAAAATTTCATTAGGTGAGTTGTGGGATAAATCAACATGACGAATCTCTCCGCTCACCTTAATTGTGTTTCCCTCAGCAGAAACTCAGACAGGGGCGCTGTTGGATGTTGTGGATGCTTTTGGTCGTTTGGAGAGGTGATGGAGCGTGGTGAAGATTGATTGAATCGAACGTACACAGTATTTATCAGTCAAAGAAATATGCTTTATTACACCGCAAGACAAACTGCTAAACTGTAATTTATGTATCTTTATTTGCATTTGTATATTTTTTTATTTTATTTTATTCTCAGCAAGTATTAAGTAAAAATTAAGCAAATCTGCAACATTAGAATGGCACTCAGCAACTTGCATAGTTCCTCCAAGGCCCAAAAGTCTCTTTAAATTCAATCAAGCTGCACCAAATTTCATCACTCAAAGATTTCTGTTCCCAAAATGTGTTTGATTGTTTTTTCCATCAAGATCTATGAGTTATTCTCTGAGAAATCATTAAAAAAGTTGAAAAACTCCCACATCTTAAGAAAAGTTACTGGATTTTCCCCGCTTATCCGGATTCAAGGAAATCCGCGTAGTTGTTTTTGTGTATACTTGCTTACAAACAAACAAATAAACTAATAAACCAACCAACAAGCAGACAGGGGTTAAAACAAAGGTAACCAGCATTTAACCAGAGCTTTAATCGAGGTTCTTCAAAGGTTACTGATGATGGCAGAGTGAAGTCTTAGCGTGTCGTGGGTCAGAAGGCCTGACCCAGTAAGGAACCCTTTCATTACCGACATCATTAGCTGCCGCCGACCACAGTTTGAATCACACACCAGGGACGAGCCAACAGATCTGCCTAAATCACCTCACAGCTCCGTCCTCCGTCTCCTCTCTGCTTAAAGCATGTGCGGAGACCACTGTGCAGGGGTTAATGTGGATGACCCCCCCCCCGCCTTCCCCTTCTCAGCCCTCCCTCTCCTCGACGACACGGCCCGCCCGACAGCTCGGCTCAACCCATCACTCCGCTCCCAGCCGACCCGGCCTAATCTGTGATTATGTGTCAAGCAGAGGGCCATTTATTCCAGATTAATTTATTCATCTTCCTGGTGTGGCTTCCGCTGCGGGGGGATTGATGAAGCAGTATATCAGAGGGAGAGGGAGCAGGAGAGGTGAGATAGAGCTCATCCGTGGCACCCCTCCGCTCCGTGTGAGGGGTGTGTCACCGCTAACGTTCGTGGTAACCTCTCGTCAGCTCGTGTTTGACAGACAATTAATCAGCCAATTAAAGAAAAAAGAATATTAGTAAGGTTCATCGGCCTACATCTTCATCTCGCTGTTAATTGTGTCTTGCAGACAGGTCATATCTTAATATTTCTCTCTAATAGGAAATAAGTAAAAAAGTGTCAGAGAATCAAAGTCTTAATCTGAGTGAATCCTCGGGTCGTCTGCCTCCCCTCTGCTCTGTATTAAAGGTTTTGGGAAACCAGCCTTTTGATCAATCTCTTCTGGCACTGGGGGAACATTGGTAGCCTTGTCACGTCCTGCACTTTGAATGTTCCAGTTTTATGTTGCGGTTGAGATTCCATACCATGCCCTGTTGAAATCCTCCTTGACTTCGTAGTCCTGGTTCAAGCCTTGTTTGGCAGCAAAATAAACATTTAAACTGGACATACACTGTGCGACTTTAACAATGTTGTTAAATTCCATTCCATAATCTGAGATGAGAAGCCAAATCTCATGATTTACGTGCTCACATTCGCGCATCGCATCATCAGCTTTATACCTTTATAACTTTTTAACCTCTTTAAAAGTTAAGTTTCTTTGGCCTGCTTTGAAATCATGAATGCACTCAAACCTGAGGCACTCTCCAACCTCACTGTCTTTCCGAATTAATAATAATACTACTAATAATAATAATAATAATATAAATATTAAGTTATATTTAAACAGCGACTTTCAAGTAACCCAAGGACGCTTTACTATTTAATAGACATAAATTATCGTGTTCACCCGGGTTATTTGGGAGTAAATGCTGATTTTATCCGTTTCGGTTGCAGCCAACAGCAGATGTTAGTTTGTTTTGTTGGGTTTTTGACCAGTGGAAAAGAGGCCTTTTCACCCTCAGAGTGAAAACATAATGAGTGCAGAGGCTACTGAGATGAATACTGAGCATTTGTGAGCATCCATTAAAGATCCTTATTCATTCATCATGGTGATGATGAACATGTTTTGGTTTTGAAGGGTATCCAGAGGCGACGGTTTGTTTTTTTCCTCTCCTCACAGCCATCCACAAGTCCCCCTTCTCTCTCTCCCTCTCTCTCTCTCTCTCTCTCTCTCTCTCTCTCTCTCTCTCTCTCTCTCTTTTTCTCTCTACTGTTGATGATATTCTGAGCTATAAAGGTGAAGTGGATGTTCAAGACTGTGATGGCTCCTCCAATCCTGCACAAGTGTCTGAGCTGGCCGATAGGAATAGTGGTGGTTCCACACAGGCACACACACACAAACACACATACACACACAACGAGAGAGAGAGAGCGAGAGAGAGATACACAGACAGCAAAGCAGCTCTTCCCTTGACGCCTGCCAGTGCGTTTAAATGTTAAAAATCCAAGTTTAAAAAGTTTAAATCTTGCAGAGGCGTCTACTCCAGGCAGGTGTAGAGGTGCTATATGTCCGCTCTTTGCTTTTAAAGGTGTGAAGGCCAGGAGACAAGAGGCAGGGAGGTTGGGAGGCTGAGGGAACTCTTCAGGTTGCCCTCTGGCTGCCTGTTTGATGGAGCTCCCAGGACGGCTCTTGAACAGGGGGAAAGAGGAAGGACTCGCCTTGAAGCTGTGCTTTTGTACAAGGGAGGAGAAATGGGTTATGAATCAGTTTCACCTGTGTAATCTCATCTAAACCTTAACGTCTTTATTTGTATTCCTGGCAGCAGCAACTACCCAGTGTTTTATTTTCACGCGGAACCACTTCTCCCTCCCTCCCCTCTCAGTCTGATCACCCTAGAAAAAACATTCACACCTTTTGCATTTTCTTCAGAGCTCTTGCTCTATTTCTTGCGGCAATGCACCCGGCTGCAGGATCTCAGAAATTTTCTCAAGGCTCTTGCACTTTCTTTAGTGTGACTTAATGTGTAGCTTAGCACACTGCTCCGGTTATTGTGGGTTGGAATGGGCGGATGCTTTGGTGAAATTACCTTCAACGTAGTGCTCCAACATGAGGTCAGTGAGGGCAAGTATGTGTCCAGATTATAATTGGGATGGTGTTAAAGGAATGTGTGAGGCAATGTGTTGGATAAATTAAATAACACACGATATCAGCCCAATTTATCACCTGACCTGGAGAATGTTGGGGGCGTCCAATGTGCGTCCAGAACACTCAATGGGCTCTGGGCTAAATGATCAATTGTGTCATCTCATGTAGTGTAGTCATAATGGACGACAACCATTATGTTCCCTGACGTGATTCATCACCTCTGTGATGTTGACCAATAGGAGCACAGCTGTCAGGGCTACAAGATGAACACATGTAAACAGGAAGTTACTTTGGTAATTGGAGGTTGCTTTTTTGTCTGTGTTTGTGCGTTTGCAGCAGTATGGGTCATCGGAGGACTCTTAAAAGTTTGGTGTGGATCCAGATCCAGGGGCGGAGCCAGGAATATTTTCTATCACTTTCTCTAACATTGCAAGATTTTTGAATTTCTTTTTCTGATTTGTAAGAGAATAATTGATCTGGATAGGCAAAAAATCGGACATGTTCAGGGGACTGATCATTATGAGTCGGTGCATTCTAGTACCGATCCAAAGAGAATAGTGGATGTAACCGTGGTTTCATGAGGGGACTATTGGGCCTTGAAAGAGCTATTTGCTCTGTGAGTGCCACTTTACTGTGGGACGCCTCTCAGCCTCGACACAGCAAGAATTTACGACACTATCTCTGCCTCATCTGAGACATATCTTGTCCGACCCCAGCATGAGTTGGATAGAAGTCAAAGAAGAAGAAATTTTAACAGGTGACTCAAGGACAAGGTGGTTTTAAAGATCTATTGATTCTGCCATATGCTGGAGTACATGAGAGACACGGAGTGAAACTGATGGGAGAGGCCTATTGAAAGTCAAGTCAAACAAACCTCATATGTCTCTCTCTCTCTCTCTTTCTCTTTCTCTTTCTCTTTCTCTCTCTCTCTCTCTCTCTCTCTCTCTCTCTCTCTCTCTCTCTCTCTCCCTCTGTCTATCCACTTGTATCTCTTCCCCATCCCTCTCTCTCCGAGCTGTTGTCTCTCCTCATCTCCGTCCTCCCAGATGTGGCACATTAATTCCACAGCTGCTGTCCCCATTAATGTTCACCGTCACAGCTTGCACACCCTCATTTTCAACTTCTTCGGGCCCCCCCCCCCCCCCCCCCCCCTCACCAGGGCGTGTGTCTGTCTCCGCCTGTGTAAGGATGTGTTCGAGAGAGAAGCAGCTGTTGGCCCTTCACGTCCTAGTAAAACTATAGTAGCAGTGGTGTGAGGAGGGGAGAGCGGCGGCAGATTTACTCATTCACGGAGGTGTCGTCAACAGCGGCGCTGATGCTTGGCTGTGAGTCGTGCACGCAGGGACAGACACACACACACACACACACAGACACACACACACACATACATGCACACGCACCATCAGCACCACCACTCCCTTTCCCATTTAAACAGCCGTGCCTGAGAAGATTTCAATAATCCTTGTGCCACACTGGAATGTTTTCCAACATATTGCCTGGTCCAGTCGAGCCTGAGGGACAATATCTGTTCTTTACCCCCTTTACTTCCTCCTAAGCCCGCCACCCAAAACTAGTGTGGCGTGGTTGTAGCCTGTTAGTGGCCCTCTATGCTTTGTCAAAAATACAAGGGGATGTCTATTAAATTTTTTTATGAAATGAAATATACAAAATAAAACACCGAAATAGAAAAAACACATTTTACATTGCATCCAGAAAGATTCACATTATATTCATACATTAATGTGCCGTAGTTACAAGGTCCTTCGTTCTAGGTGCACATTTAAAACAAAAAAAGAAAAGTGCGATCCACTGATAGTGATGCGTTTTCTTCAAATCTCTCTACACACATAGCAGCTCTTAATCTGTTTACTTAACACCTCTGCTTCTCTTGTACAGTAATTACGAGCTGCTTGTTAAAAGATAAATGTTTTTTCAATCAGGGCTCAATAAGGCCACGTGTAAGTATGAGGGTGTTAAAATGATTTGTTCGATTCAGTGCTTTTGCATAGTTGCATTTGCTCTCTTTCTGTATCTCTCTCTCTCTCTCTCTCTCTCTCTGACCCTTTTATCTCTCCTGATGAGGATGATTATTTTAAAAGTGCAGGGGAGTATTGAAGGTCGCACCTTTTGTGTTGGCTGTCTGGCTTAATGATCGTTGAAGCAGTCTTCAGTGGTGAAAACACACATCCAGCTGCTACACCCGGGGTCGCTGTCAGAGGCAGTCACTGAGGAGCTGTGAGACAAAGGATGCAGCGGTTCTCCATCGTTTCTTTCATTCTTCTTCATTCCCGTTTGAGGAGAACAGGCACAAAATAATGCCAATGTTAAAAGAGACTGCTGCTAATTTTTACATATCAAAATACAAGTGGGTGATATTACTCAGTCTGTGGAAACAGTCTGATGATGACTGACAAAACTAGAATGGCAGTAGAGTCCATACATCCACCAAGGTCCAACAGTCCCATTGAATTCAATCAAGTGGCTCCAAAGTGCACAAACTGATTTACATCAGTCCTGGGAATATATGTGATTTTTTTTCATCAATGAAGTATTCCCTTGGAAGATGTGAAATGTCCATAAAAACACACAATCTTGCAAATGTAAAATAAACTGATTCCTGGTTGTTCTGCATCCTTCCACCAGTTTCGTGTCCTGCGTGATAATCTTGCTTACAGTCAAACAAACAAACAAACTAACAACAGGGCTGAAAACGTGACCCTAGTGGAGATAATGTGGGGGGAGCATGTTGTGTTTGAAGTGCAGTGTGTTTTGAACTTGATTTAAAGAAAGGACTACTATACCCAGAGTTTCTCAGCTTTATGTAGTTGCAGTTCTACTCAAAAGCGAAAGTATCCCTTAATATAAGTTAAGACTTCAGTGCTGTTTCATAACATCTGTGAGTGGGAACATCACAGCTATGAACACCAGAATTTGAACCTTATGCTGCAACGGTAAAGCAACTGGTGTAATTGTAGCCAGCCCAACTCCCAGTGGTTTTAATAAAGTGGTCAGTCGATAACCATGCTGCAGATGTGGAGACTCAATGGCAGGACACAGTGAGAGGCGTCAGACTAAAGATTTAGAAGTGTCCAACCTGATGCCTGCCGATCCTCTGCTACTCTGAAATATAGGAAACTGCTTTTTCCGAAATGATTTAGATGGATTCTTTAAACGTGGCACTCAGCAGAGCGTATACCTTCACCAGATCCCAACACTCCCCTCTAATTCAAGCAAACCAACAAACAATTAAACGGACAGTGGTGAAAACACAAGCTCAGTGTTTCATCAGGTGGACACTTTCAATGTGAAGTGGCAAGATTTTGTTTGTGATAAAGGTTGTTAAACAGTCAGATGAAATTAGGCTGAATGACATCAATACTTCATTCCATGAGAATCACATACGTGTTTTGATGCAGTGCAGGAATGTCAGACTTTTTCCTTTCTTTAAATCACTCCATCTTCCCTGGGTCCCTCGCTACCTCCTCTGCCCTCTCTTTCATCCTCTCCTGTTCTGTTGGAAACAAAAGAAACACGGAGGCAGGCAAAGACAAGGGGAAGAGGAAGTGGGGGTGAAAGACTCGAGACATTGACAGACAAAAAAAGATGGATGGCTTTTGGGCAGCGTGATAAAGAGCAGGAAACAGACAAATAGAGAATCAAAGGGGAGAGGAGAAGTGAGACAGATGTGTCGAGAATGAAACCGAGGATCAGTGAAGCATTGGATGGGGGTGGAATGATGTCCGAGGGAAGAAATCAAGTGGAGAAAAAGACTCGAGGGAAGGCTCTGCTCTCCCCCACACCTTTCTTAATTAGGAAATATAATATTGAGAGAGGATTGCGTTGGATCAAATGCGGGAGATAACGGTTTTATCTCTGGCCACCAAAGAATTATTTAAGAAATTGTGGTTGGCTTCCTGGAGTGAGATGATGGTGTGTGTGAAAGAAAAGCCTCAGGCTGAGATTTGCAGTAGAAAATAATTCAGCACCATTGTATGGAATACTCGTGCATTGTTCAAGCCCCTATTAGAGACAGAAAGGGAAGAGTGTCTATTAACATGAGAGTGGATTCACACCCTGGAGGAGCAGGCAAACACAAAGATAGAAATTCATCAAAGCAAATGGTGAGATAAGACGGTATATAAGGGTCTGTGTCCGTTTGCATGGACTGTGAGTGAAATAAAGAAGAGATTAGTTTCTTTATTGATTATTCCCATTTTACTGATTATTCAGCTATCAATTAAAGGGTTATTTCAGCTCTTTCATATTTATACTTCCATAAAGTTGTCAGAAATAAAGCAGCAGAGTTATCCTTCCAGTTGGGCTTGCATGTTAAACCCTCAGAGGAGGGTGCCCAGGAGAGATAGAAGCCCAAACCACCTCAAATGTCTGTTATCGATTAGTTCACCTTTAACATTCTTGATTAATTGTGTGGCAGTTTTCAGACATGAACTATGGAGATTGTCTTTCCATTATTGGCTGGACCTTCTGGAGTTTGCCTTTGCAGAGGCAGGATGTATAGGATCTATATGAATTCTGCTCTGGGGATCACATGTTTTTGTTTACAGCACAGCGACGCTGGTGTTTTTCATCCTGAGATATTTGTGTCTGTTTCTGTTTGGTTTTGCGTCCATTGCGCGTTAGAAACACCATCAGTGCACCCACTCGCTCGAGTTAGTTCCTCCGGATAATCTCCTTCTTTGTTTTCAAATGGGCTTACCCTGACATTATCTGATGACATTAAAGGTCACAATTGTTGGTCTGCCCTGGTAAAATGTGAAGACAGAGAAGTTGTCAAATCCTGGTGTCCCATTCAGGCAAATCTCTTTCATGGCAGCTTTAAGTGTATCCTAGGGAAGTTCTATGGTCTTTTTCAAAGTACCCCCCCCCCCCCCCCCCTCACTGATTGGATCCCAAATGGATTTCTCACCCATAAATCCTTAATATTCACTATAGCCTTGAGTTATTTTATATCTACATATCACTATCCTTTCTTGTGTGTAAAATAGAACAGTGAGACTTAGTATTGCCTGTTTGGAAGGGACTTTGAATATATCTTGAGGATTGGTAGGGGGAGTGGACTGTGAGGTTGTTTGAAATTGTTTACAACATTATGATTTTTTTTTATAGAGTAAAACACAGTTTTGTTTTTCTCGGAGCTTAGTGTGGGAAGTTGACCATAGAGGCATAGTGTCCAGATGGGTGCTCACCACCATGGGTTCATTTTGAGGCTTTGGCTGCTATTTTGATTCCTCTTTACTCTCGCAACAAAAAAACTCCTTTTTGATTTAAGTCCCTTTCATTTCTCTGTCCTCTGGTAAGTGGGAAACTGCTTTGTCACAACAAGTGTCTTTCTTTTTCTCTGCTTTCCTGTTTTGCTTGTCTTCCTCTCTCCTCGTCCCTCTCTCGTTCCGGCGATGTGATAAATATTTATCTCGACACCACTCAGGAAGGGGTGAGAGGTTTTCAAGGATCTAACGGAATTTGAATTGCGGACTGTTGTCTAGGGTTGAGGACACACACACACACACACACACGCACACACACACACACACACACACATCTGAATGGAAAGGAATTGATTGTGGCGGCAGCCTCATGCTTTTTGCAAACCTGTCTCATTCAGTGCGGGAGGCCTCTGGCAGCCTTCCCTCCCAGGGGGGTCTTCAATATATGTAATGGGTGGAGGTGGAGGCCTGTGCCATGTGCCAGTCACTTCTAATCATATAAAACTGTCTGGACCCCTCACTGCATGAATGTCGGCTTCATATTCTACGCTTCCAGTACTTCTGCTGTTCAGCCTGGAATATGTAATGAATTGTGTGGAGAAGTTTTCATGCAAACTAAGGACAATAACAAATACTTTAATAAATGTATATTCAGAAGACTGATGCATTTATACTTTCTAGTTTACTTTTCAACATTGGAACATAAACTCACTCTTAGAATGGATTATAATGGACTATGGGTATTTACATTCTCGAGAGACCTTCTCCTGAAAACAGAGTCTGGCAGTGCTTAACTGAGTTGTGTACTGTGAATTGTTGTTTTTCTTTGGCTTACTTTTTTGAACTACGCTCCACAAACTCCTCAGCCCTCCCTTGCGTCTTTCACACTGTTCCCCCAGTGAGCCACAATTACAAATCTTCCTCCCACCATACGGGCCAAATCCTATAATAGCTCAAACCGAAAGAGGTGTGTTTGCTCACAGTCCCTGTTCCTCATTCGCACAAAAATTACACGCATTAGTGGCTGGGGGACAAAGCAGCGCTAAAGAGGGGTACCTCTATTCGGCTGCAATGCGAGGGGGCGCAGGGCCGGAGAAGAAGCTGCTGTTTTGCATGGCAATGGGCTGAGAGTGTGTATGGATAAAGTCATGGGGCTGCATGGCTGGCCGTCAAACGGAGGCTGAATGTGAAGGAGGCCGGGCCTGGATAGTCCATGGCTAATTGTATTACTCAGAGAAAGCCCCGGCCAGCCTGTTCTCAGGGAGGTGCTGGTTTGAATCCTTTCAGGACGAGGCAGAATGGTCCCCCAGCCTCTGAATGGACCCTTCCAGAAACGGAGAAAAGCTGTAAGACAAAACGAGAGGAGGAATGTGATTATTGGATCGGACTGATCCCCCCTAGTGAGTGAAGAGTGTTGGCAAACATAGAGTTGGAAGAGTTCACTGTTGCTTTTGTGAAATGGATAGCGTCTCTTTCTCTGATGTTAGGAAGGGATCTGTTCAACACTCCTCAGTTATAGGACTTCTTGGTCATGATTCGTTTTTGATTACCTGGTACTGATCCTGGTGGAGGTCTGTGTTTACTGCTATGCTCTCACAGCTCACTAGACCACCATGAGCCTGACTTACCATCGGGACATTGGTTAATGACCTTGTCATGTATTCTGCACACATCGGAGCAACTGTTTCTACCCGCTAGCAGGACTTGACAGTACCCCCCCTTCCCTCCCCATGCTAACAGTATAACTCATCTCTCGGTCTTTTTGTTCGTTTTCACTTTCTTTTTTTTCTCCCTTGGGTCATCATTTACAATGACCACCACCCAGTGCTGAGAAAAGGAAGATTTACATCCATCACATAAGAGTCTCTGTCTCACAAACTGGTTGGTGGCATCTCAGAATGAAGCACCAATAAACTGCACTGCTTCCTGTATCATCTCCTTCACCTTGACTTTGGTGACCTTGGGCGTCGGGATATTTAACCACAGATATCTCTTAGCCCTGCCATTTTTATGTCTTTCCTAACCTTTTAAAAAATGTTCTGCCGGGCCAGTGCCTTATTTTATAGTCTCCATCCGTCTCTGTCGGCTGGTGAACGCTCCCCCCCGAAAAACATAATCGGATTTCGCTGGCATTAAACTGCGAATAGCCGGCGGCATTGGACAACCTGCTGGTAACCAGGTTTAGGGGGAAGCGCAACATTTGTCAAGTGTCAGGGCTGATGTGCAAACATCAGATATGGGCATGTGCCGTACTGTACACTTCACACGGGCAGTAAGGATGAAGTGGGGGGAGCTGTCTCATTTCATTTACTGTCAAGCTGGACGTACGAGTTAATAGGGTTCCTTAAGCCGAAATGAAGATTTGAAATGTTAGGGGGTCAGGAAGTTAATCTCTCTGAGGGCGAGTTTGGCTACAAGTCCAGGAGCATTCACAGACACACAAAATCTCCGGGTCTAAATATGTAAAGTGTGTACGTCAATATAGCACAGACGCAATACTGGGTTCACTATACCCAGTGTCCATGCATAGAAATACAGTCCAGTTCCAATATCACAATTCTCATATTACTTCAACTATTTGTTTGTTTATTTACGATGTACTGTGGTACCATTGGCTGTCTAGAAAGGTGATGGGAAATCAAATGTATTATATTTGATAAGCTGGAATCAGTAATTATTATTTTTACTGACAAAATGATATTCAATGTGTAAGTCATCAGAGCGGATTCAAATGGTCTATATCCTGATTCCCGCAGAGTGAGTTGTGTTGCCTGTGCTCCTTCAGGTGGCAATATTCATTTCAGACGTCGGCATTGTTTGTTCTGGAAATGAGAAATATGTATCAGACAAGGGGCGATGTCTCATTCATCACTGGCTTCCTCTGTCCGACGATCTCTCCAGCGGAGACGGATAGCTAGGGCGGAGTATTGTGTGTAGCTGACACTGTTGTCAGAAATGGTCATTGTGGATGTGAATGCGTCTCATTCCCGGGACAGATAAAAGCGGGGCCCTCTGTTTCTTCTGTAATTGTATTCTGTCTCCATGCACTGGAGATGTAAGTATCAGATGTAACGAGTAATGAAAATCCGGAAATGAGACGCTTGAGAGTGTTTGTGTGTGTGTAACTATACTTATATCTTTGTGAGGACTAGTTTACATATAGACCCTACAGAGTGAGGACATTTTTGGAAAGTGAGAACATCTTAACCAGTCCTCACTTTTTTTCAATTGACTGTTTAAGGGTTAAGACTTGGTTTAAGGGTTAGGGCTAGTCATTTTGTTTGGATGAATAAGGTTATTGAAGGGGCTAGTTATTGTATTATGTCGATGAGTGTCCTCACTAAAATAAAAGTACAAACATGTGTGTGTGCGTTTGTGTTTTTTGTGTGTGTGTGTGTGTTTGTGTTTTTCAGGAGCGGCAGTGTGTGATCTGTAATCATTTGGACGGGGGAAATGAGATGCCTCATCAATCACACGGTGTTCGTTAAAGGTTACGTCGCCACATCCTAGGGAGCGTATTTGGCTTTAGCGAGGGGAATAAAAAAGTAATTATCCTTTATCATCAGCCAGAGGAGACTTGACATAATTAGGTTTTTTTTTGGTTCTGAAGCTGATTTGGGGTTCCTGTCCTTTGGGATTAACTATGTAAGACTGTTAACCAGCTATCAGGCTCGACACTCACCCGCCTCCTAACAGACCCCGAGACAGAGAGTTGTCCCCACGTCTCCTGTCTTTCCGCTAATCTATTGATCAGCCATGACGATCTGTGTTCCACCTCTGCTCCCGCAATTTATCTCCATGGTTCAATTCAATCTTATGGTTTGTCATTTATCCTCTGTCAGCGTGTGTTGTGCCTTCATGAGCAGACATACAAAGCTTCCATGCGTACAATAACTTGATTCAGGGGTTTCGCGTACGCAAAGAATTCCCCCTCAGGCATCAACAAAGCATCACACTTCACATTAATAAAACAATGTTATTATTGGACAGACCATATTACTCAGACCTCGTTTTCTCCATAGATCATCTTTGTAATTGAATATTATAGATCTATTTGGACAAGTAATGTGTCCTGATGTCTGCTGCTATTAGACCCTGAGCCTGACACCACACTGACACCTAAATGTTGCATTAACGTTTGATGGTGGACATGCACAATGCTTGGTGCTGGTGAGAATGATGAGTTTCAGGCTTGGAACACGCTACATAGCTGGCTTTCAATCTAATGTGTCATTCTAGTATCAATACAATGCTAAAGAGAAGCATACAGGAAGTAATATCTACAACCACATCCACACGCACCAGGTTAACCAGCTGCCTCTACCTCCCCTTTCACATTAATATGATTTGATTGGCTGGCACCTGCCCACGATTTAATTGGCTGGTGCTCTCGTTGGCGCATGAAATGTTGAACCCTGCTCAACGTCTGCCATATGAAGCACTTTCCATTTCTGGTTCTGTTCCTAACCATCTTCTGAGAGAAAAATCGTCCTCTTTCACTGCTAAATGTTCACAGACCAGATGCTAACTCTGCTGTTCGGTGCCGAGCAGGTGATCCACAGCGGATGTGTCAGAGCTTTTACCAAGCTTTTTTCTGTTACTCTAGAAAATATTGGCTTAACAGTTAAATGGGTACTCCATCCATTTAGAATTGCACTTTGCACTCACAAGGAAGCAAATTGAAATCAAAATAAAATCTGTGCCCGAAGAAGCCTACACTTACACTCAAAACATTTTGCCTTCATGTATTTATTACATATCACAGGTCAATGTAAAAGGTCATATTTAATGGATGTGTTTTCTATCACGTTAAGTTGGTGTGAATACATCAAAAAACTTGTGAGTGATTTGATCAAATTAAAGTTTATTTAAGCAAGCTAATAAATAAATATGTGCAGTAAACACAAGTTGCCTGTGAAAGTTTATCCATCAGGCTGCCAGTAAGGCCACCATAAAGGAGATGGATACATATTAACATATGAACATATTTAGAGTCTCTAATAGAACCTGACCCCAATCTGCATGTCTGAAAAATGTGGGAAGAAGCAGGAGTACCAGGAGAAAACCCGCACAGACACTGGTACCACATGCAAACTCCCCACTGAAATGCCTCAGCGCTCTGAACTGCTGAACCCAGATTTGGACGTTTCAACTAGAACGCCCCCCTCATGTCTGGATTTCGACTCGGAAGGTCGGAGGAACCTCACCACCCCCGAGTTCGAAACTAAAGATGGCGGCTCCGTGTCTCAACAATCGTGAAAGCTGTAGTTTTTACTGTTTATTAGCATTTCTCTCATTAAATCTGTCATATGCATAGAACAGTACAATTACTGACTGTGGACGTGTTACTGTGGCGTTAGTATGAGTGATATCCCATGTAATGCGTTATTATGAACTGGGTTTTGCTAAGGGGAGAGCGCCAAGGTGTAATGGAATGCATTAAATGGCCCGGGATTCAAACCAAGAACTCTCCTGTGCTAACCACCGTGACAATCATTGGGCGTTGGTTGGTCAAATTTAAGTGATTAAAAAATCAGTTACAGAATCTCAAGATTTTATATTTGGGTTTCACTTTATTGCTGAATGTCAGATCTGTCATCGTTGGCACCTTGATGCATCTTGAAGGTGATTCTACTTAATCCTGATAGATTCATGTGTGACACCATCTGTTCTCCTTGATGTTCATGTCAGTTTGAACTTTAGATTAGGATGTTACTGCTGACAATACCTGAGGCGCAAATAGCAGGTCACGCAACGTCCTGCAGGCCACAGGGTGAACTGGAAGTGGACCAGGGTTACGTGGCCCGCTTCTCCTCCCACCGCCATGAAGCTTCTAATAACCTGCCGTCTTGCTACGCGTTGAGAATCTCACGCTGGGCCGCAAAGACAAAGAGAAAGAGAGGGAAAAGAGGAAGAATTATTCTAAAGGAGTTCGAATGAAGGAAGCGGGGTTGAGAGACTGTAAGAGAAAGAGAGTGAAAGCCAAGTGAAAATCCATATACATGATTTATACCAGTGCGACTGTGCGCGGTAGGCAGGAGTTATCTTTTATTTATGAGGGCATCAGCAGCAAAGCGCCCAGATGTTAAGCTGTGTGGGGATCTCATAGGCAGTCGCTCTCCGGCAATAAAGCTAGAAGGTAGGCTGCTCAGAGCTGGGGAGGGCGGCGTAAGGATATGTGTGGATGAGCGACAAGGCTTTGTCTGATTGCTCAGAAAGCTTTAGGCTGAATAGTCAGGGCTGTAAGCGGAAGCCTTAAAACTTCTCTTAGATTTGTTTGAATTTGATAAATGAGGAGAAAAACAAGGACAAAAGAAGACACAAGTGTTGAGAGAGTCATTTACTGGGCCGGCTCATTTTCCATTCTTCAATTATTTATCTGCGGAAGACAAGACACTTGTTGTTTTCTCTTCTGTCAACAGCTCATCAAGAAGACGCCGAAGGATTCATTTTCATTATGGAAATGATGCCCTCATTGTCATCTGCTGCAAATCAGATGCAAAAATCTCCACGGAGAGCATCATCATCATCCATCTAACCTCACATTAACACGGGCTGGATATTAAAAACACGCCTCGCACACTAATAGCACTAATAAAGATGGTGGCTAATGTCTTGCTGCAGCCGTAACGCTGGCGGAGGCTGCCGACGGGTGCAGAAACTCGCGCTTTTTTTCACAACATGGCAGCGTCGGTGACAAATGCCTCACAGCCCCGGGGCGGAGTGCAGAGAAATCCGTGAACTGTAACAAGAAGGGAAAGGTTACGTTATGACCGGGTCACAGAAGCCCTCCAGCGAGCCAGCAGGTCCAGCAGTTGTGTTGGTTTTAACTGTGGTGGTTGGCAGGATAACCATATTTCAAGCCTCATATAACCAGTGTGTGCTCATTTTTTTCTAAGGACATACAAGAGCTGCACTCTAAACCCCCACACCAAATGACTTCTGAGCCTCTGTGCGTGGGGTAATGTGGCTCTAGATTCTGCTCGACCCTTATACCAGAGCATGGAATGATATTCTTCCACCCAGCCCGGTCCTGGAACGTCAATTAAGATCTCACCCGTTGATTATAAAATACAGTAATACTAGAAAGACTGTGTAAACGTCCTGGAAGAGCCACTATAATGGGACAAAAGGCTGCATGAGTGAATTTGTTAAGTATCTGCTTAAGAAAAGAAGTTGGGTGTCTTTATGGGGAGACTGTGCTTTGGGATGGGGGCTGTTAACTTGCCCCTCCACCTCTGCTCCATTATCCCAATTGAGGCAGTTAGTTACAGTAAATGGACAGTCTTTACGTGACACTTCTTGGCTCCTGAAGCAGGTGCTTATGTTATAAAACGCATTTAATTTCCGTGCTGAGCCGCAGCTTCGTAATAGCTCCTTCCCTATTTGCAATTACTGAAAATGAAAAAGGTTTTGCCAGAGTGTTCTATATCGCCAGTTTGTTTTGTTTTTTCTTTTTTTCTTTTCAAAGCGTCTTAATCTACCTTAAAGAGATCAAACGGTGAACGAAGGGATCCCTAAACATCTTCAGCTTTCCACTCGAGTAGCCAGGGACATCCCAGCCGTTACATGTTTGATAACAGAAATCCATATAGCTTCCATATCAGCCTTGCACTGCTGCTGATGAAAGGTATAATCTCAGGCGCTGACAAATAGTGACTGTCTTCTGTTGGCTTGAGGAGCGTTTTCTGTGTGTACATTTGTGACGGTGTGTGTGTGGGTGCGTGTGTGTGTGTGTGTGTGTGTGTGTGTTTGTGCATGTGTGTGTGTGTGCATGTGTGTGTGTGTGTGTGTATGTGTGTGTGTTACACAGCAAGCCGAGCGCAGGCAGACAAAGAGCCACTCCCTACTGGTGGTTGTAGGCGGTTGTGTAGATGCGTGTCAGGCTGAAACACTGAGGAAAGGCTGTGCATCTTGAAATACAACAATATCACACAACACAGGGGATGCAGAGTAATAAAAGATAATTTATTGTGTATCATGGGACTTTTTTTCGATTATTAAGAGCCGAAATCCTCTCAACTAAATTAGCATGGTCATGGTCTGTCCCAGAACGACTGATAAGGAAGGTTTTTCAGCCGGTAGTGAACATCAGCCAGGGAACTATTTTATTTATTAGAACTGATCTCTCAGTTAATCATCTTCCACATGATCTAGTCAAGCCAACAATACATTTTGTCCATCTAACATTTACATTAGTGTCACTGGACATATTTTCTTTGACAGTCTCTAAGATGGTTATGGTTATATTAATGTTCAACCACTGATTTCTAATCCTTTTCACTTGCCAAGAAATTTGAACAGAACAATCAAGACATAATTTGGATATTAATACTGCACCTTGAAACGTATCGATATTTTAACCTGCAATAACTGATTATTTTCTTCTCTTTCTCTCCATCTGGCAACGTTGAGTTCAGTACTCACAATCCTTTTAGCTCTGCTTTAGGTCTCTTCCAACTCTAGTAGAAATATATTGACTCTTTAGCAGCGAAATGCTCCTTTATAATCACCAGCTAGTTGCAAACGGTGTCTGTTGCTCTTTGGTGTTAAGCAAGTAGTGAACAGTGGGTTCTTCCAACTTTTCCTCTGAATGCAACTGAGCGCCGTGAAACAAAATAATGAGACTGTTCTACGAAGAATTTCCTATCTGTGTCCCCAGCTTGTCCCACCTTACTGTTACATCAGTAGCTTATTTGAGTGGCTGCACTTATGTCAGCTCAGCCAGCCACATCGCTAGCTCCCATTGTCCGTGGCATACAATGAACCCTGGGTTAGGTTGGCCAGAGAAGGATCCACCAGTCGGATCCTCCATTGCTGGGTAATGGAAGAATGGATGCATGTGTATGTGATACAATCGTTCTTCAAATGGGGCCTCTGAAGGATGCAGCCCTTGAATTTGGATACAGCTCATGTCTGAAAAATACTGAAATATAACATAAACACCTGTACATAGACTATATTCCCAGCTTGTTTAAATTTTTTACATAATTTATTTTGTAAATGTGCATTCCTACAACATTTCCAAGAACCGCCCCCAAAACCTCTGAATCGAAGTAATAAACATTTAAAATGAATTAAGGTGTAAAAATATGAATCTGTGGTTAAGTTTCTGTACAGTATGTGTGGGACCGTTTTTTCCTAGGACAAGTGACGTCCTGGACGGTGATGACATCTGGAGACGATTTGAAATTGATTCATGAATATTGAATTGAAAGATAATGGCATTCAATTTCAACTGTCAAATGAAATGAATGGAACGCATTTATTAATGTATTCAGCATTTCATCTTTACCTAAATCAGCAGCTCAATATGTGCATTACAAGTTTAAATATATGCAGAGCAAATACAATCAGGTGTTAAATCCACTGCTCCACTTCAGATGCCCACTTGCCCTCTGTTACTCCTCTGCCTCACATCCAATAACAAATCATAATGAACCATGAGGAGCCAGTGGGCAGCAGAGGACGTTGAATCAGATAAGAACGGACGACGTGTGTAGATCGAGATGCACCGAGTCTAACATGTGACCAGGCTGGTGTTACTGTACCCCAGAGACAGTCACATCAGCCTCTGTGGCATTTACTCCTCATAGAACCTCCATTATCCTAATATCCCTGGGATTAGCACCCCATCCCAAAGGCCAATGGGGTCTCCATTTCACCACTCTAATAATGCAAAGTGCCTCAGAGCCCTGCCAGACCTCCAGGTTTAGCCCGCTTAGCGTCAGGCCATTAGGAATATTGTGAGGCAGGGTGATGCATGTTCATATGTGGTTTTTAGCGTGTGTGTGTTTGTGTATATAAAAGCCGGGACAGATGCAATATGGGAATAATTCGTTAGCAGTTAATGGGATTTCAGTAGGCGCTTGTGTTGTTGACAGTTTACCGTAGCCCCCCACCTCAATGTGAATTATTAAACAGCTGTGAATGCCTAGTAGTGCCTGTGACAATGGAGCTGGCCAGGCAAAGAGGTAGATCCACAGACAGTAACCAGAAACCAGAGAACCAGGCATTGGAGTAACCATCTTTGTTTCAATCTATTTGTGTGAATCACCCCAGACTCTGACGAGTAGATGCTGCTAAAAATGTCAAGAAGGGATTCAATGTAAAGGATGTTGTTTATTTTTGCATTATTTACAGAGGTTGAAAGTCACTGCCACCTTAAGCAAAAAGATGCAAAGAAAACGAGCACGTAAGGGAATTAGGGTTGCAAAGGGGCGGACAATTTATGGTAAATTTCCGGAAACTTTCCATGCAATAGTCAGCTCTTGAATTGTTGGAATTTTGGAAAAAAAAATTACACAAATTAAACGCTGATCACTGAAAACATAATTCAAAATTCAATTTTAAAGATGTATGGAATGCAGCACACGCGGCACGTTGAATTTCAAACCTGCACTGTGCATTTCTCCATAACATACACAGATTATTGCCAGAATCCTGCAGACTACAGCAGGGCTATTGAGGCCTGCTGTAGTGTGCAGAACTAGTCAGGTAAGTTTCAATAATATTACTGGGGAAAATATATTAATATGCTGATTTAGGATTTTTCATCAGTCCATCTAGCCTATTTCTATAAATTACCCAATTTCCACTTTATTCCCGTTAATTCCTGTATATTCCTGTTAATTCCCATGGAAAGTTTCCAGCTTTGAATATTCCCGGAATTTTGCAACCCTAAAGGGAATACATGCTAATCGCACAATACTGAACTCTTCACAGTCCTCCCCAACAGCAGGCTGCAGCACTGTTCGTGCCATTCTGACCTGTAGGGGTTATACAACCAAAAAAGGCAATCAGTAAACACACACAACAAACACACAAAAAAAAATGGGCAAGATGAAATGAATACGAACACAGAAATTCCGCGCACACACATGTTTGTACTTCCATCTTAGTCATTGACATAATAAAGTCCCTTACCTTAACCTTAACCATCCAAACTAAATGTCTAACCCTAACCCTAACTTAAACCTAGTTCAAACCCAAACCTTAAAACCAAGTCTACTATGTCTATAATAGTCAACCCCTAACCCTTTACAATAGTCCTCTCAAAGATATAAGTACACACCCACACACACACACACACACTTTTTTTGCAAATGTTATTTTGTCCAACCAAATGTGATTATTACTTACACAGGTCTTAAGAATTACAGACACAGCATAAGTACACACACACACACTGAATACGTGTATAACTAACAACACTGAGGAAACAGCGCTCTTTAAGTCGCTGGGAGCTTTAATTTAATTTCCCAGTGTTTGGCTCGAGATGAGACAAGGTCATTTGCATTCTCACTCCGATCGTTTCTCTAAGCCGCTCCTCAACCCACCAGCAGCGCACAGACGCACAGAGGGAAAGAACAAGAAAAGCTTAGGTAAATTCAAAAAGCATTGTTTTGGTGCGTGGTTGTGTGTTGTGACTGCTCGAGGTTGTCTGTGTCTACGTCTGTGTCTGTCTCATTATGCAGATACACAAGGGCAAAGTGGATGCCTGCTGCGGGTGTCAGTGCGGGTTTGTTGCAGTGTTTCACTTTCTGTTCCCTGCTTACCACATGAGCATGTGCATCGCGGACAGGACTGTTAAAAGCCAAGGTGCGCCCTCACCCGAGCTGTCTATCAGTGGGATTGGTTGGCTTTTTAGAATCAATGGAGCCTGGCCCACGGACCAGCCACCTAAATCCATACAGACGGCGGAGAAAGATGAGATGGCAGTGGGAACCATAGGCTGCAAGAAAACTGTCACACAACACACACACACACACGCACACACACACACTCCTTGTTTAAATGGCTCCCAACTGTTTAAGACCCTATCGATCAGTTAGTGAGCGTGTGGCATTTTGACTTAAACTGTGCATGGATAATGGGCTTGGCAGGCACCATACAGATAGTGGGACAGAAGCCCAAGTAGCAGGCAGAGATGGGAAGTGGGGGGGTCATTAATCCAGGGGAGTGCTGTCATGCCGTGAAATAGCCAACAGGCTGCAGCTGGATTGAAGTGCATCTGGAACCCCCCCCCGCTCATCGCTGGCCTGCCCCTCTTTGGAGCAGCGGTCTGGCCTGGTCTGGAGTAGGCGACTGCCAAGGCAGATGGTACATTGGGTGGGTGCAGGCTGGGCATGAGATGTGCATGGGCAGTGATGTGGGTGATGAAAACACACAGACATGCTTTGGCTCACACTGGGCACACTGGTCATGTTTACTTAGTGAGGGAGCGTAACGTGGGGCTCATGGTTGTGCATTTGTGGGCGACATTATACTGCCGGACACCTGCAGAGACTTTCTGCCTAAACCTGGGCTCAGACCACTCAGATGTAACAGATGAACATCTGCAGTGGGCATCACTGTTTGTCCTTTAATCCTCTGTCGTGTGTCAGGAACGACTGATTAGAACTTTGTGTAGAATGACTCAAACTGCCCACTGATGTTTGACTTGATGACTCCTCACTACCTGTGTTGGTGGTTTTCCTGATTGTGTCCTATAACCTGTACACATTTAAATGGTTTTGTCACAAAACTAAACAACAGGTGAACACATTGAGCCTCACAAGGAGACGACACTGTGACCTGCTCCATCTGTCCGTCCACTATCTATACAGTTTATCCTGTAAGGGTCACAGGGGCAGCTGGAGCCAATCCCAGCTGACTTTGGACAGGGTGCCAGCGAATCACCAATAAACAAACGTTCACACTCACATTCACAGCTAAGGTCAATTAAGAGTCTCTATTTAACCTCAGACCAATCTGCATGTCGTCAGTACAGTTTGAGCTGTCAACACTAATGTTGATATTTTGGCACTGAAAGATGCCTAGTTTTGCTTTGTGTAGCAATGCACCAGTAAAAAGAACAACAACAATGGCAGTCATATAACTCACTGCACCTTATCACCAGGATTCACAGGTACCTGCCTCGCCCAATATGACTTGTACCACTGTCTGGAATTTGACGGATTAGGGACTGTAACGCCCCCTACTGGCCCCGACATGCTTGTTTGATCCTTTTTGTGTTCTCGTCTGGAAAGAGATATTTGTGAAACTAAATCAGAATCAGAATCAGAAAGTATTTATTGCCAAGGAGGTTTACTCCCACAAGGAATTTGCTCTCGTTATCGGTGCATACAATGAACATAGAAACATAAAAACACAATAAATACAACACGTATAAGAAAAGCAATAAAAAGAAACAATATATATATATACTCACTATTTACTTCTTATTTACTCACTTTTTCTAATATTTATACAAAGTAACATTTATTTAGACATAAACATATCTAGATAAAAATATATAAAAGATAAAAGATATAAAAGCTACTTGGACAGACATTTTTATAAAGACTAAATCTCTGGATTACAGTAGGCAAGGCTTCAGTCAAGGTGGCTACTGATGTAATGATGATGATGATGATGATGATGATGATGTTACTGACCTATGAGGATCTCGACAAACTCTCTGATTAGCAAAAGTAGCTTATCCTTGCTTTGCTGGAGTTTGACTAAACTCAGTTGGTTTGACTCACACAGAAGAATCCGGCCAGGTGATTATCGGCCGGTCGCTCACACTGACCAGCTTTTACAGATGGTTTTCTGGTGATATTTAGTTCACACATTCATCACGCTCATCCGTCCAGATCTGTGAGCGCAGGTCTGCATATTCAGTTTGTTTTTGCTGCTCAATCAATGGGGGCGCTTGTCAGGGGCCTTCACCTGTGATGCATCAGTCCTCGCCGCCTCTGTCTGCTTCTGCTCGCCGCGAAAATGACGCCGTCATTACGAAACTAAACACACACTCATTGGCTCCGGAACTCAGACATCAATAAACTAATCACACACCCGGTACAAGCCAAACTCCACGTCAATGTGCCAGAACCGCAAATGTCAATGCTAATGAATGCAAATGTATTCGGTGCAAACGCACACACACCAGTTGAAATGTTGGAGGGCAGAGAGGTGGACGAGTGAGCGGGGAGATGGACTCGTCCCAAAACCAGAGAGTTCACACACTTGTTCCATCCTCACTGCTGTTCCACCCCTTGACTAAGACTCCTAATGGTATTGTTTTGACTTGGTAATAGATTTTTTGTCGTTTTTTCCCCCCCTAATTATAAAGATTTTCTTCTCTGCACAGTCTCGGCACATCACCTCTCATTAGGAGATGGGCACCAAATCGAGCTGGTTAATTATCCCAACACACACAGAGGAGAAAATTGCTAATGACAAGGAGCGCTATCCACTTTACCACAGAGTGCGAGCACAAGCACATGGGTGTAACTTTGTATGTTGAAGCCCATTCTTCTGAAAAACAAGGTGCTGAGCGTAATGAGCACCATCCGAGCCACATATGGCCATAGTCATGCAAACGGCAGACAGCTTCATTTTAATTATCCCACATTATTAAAGGAGCAAGGGGCCACGGTTTGTGTGGGCGTGCTGGACCGGCGCTATTAGAGAGAAGCCTTAACACGGTCTCATCGCTGGGACCTGAACTGTGGAAGGTGACATCTGATTGGCTGACAGCCCCCCCAACGATGGGTCTGTGCTGTGTTGTATCAGCTCAGTGGGAGACGAGACGGCGATGGTCTCCTAGCTGCTCTTTAGTGCATGCTAATGCGTAATTAGAAATTTCATGACTGAAGCTGCATGGCTATTCTCATTACATGCTACTCAGTACTCCCACTGTGCCCTAGCATCACGCCGGAGACAGGGGGGAAGCCTGTCTTGATTTTCGGTATCTCACAGTTCATTTCGTTGTATTTGTATCTTTAAGTGACTTAAACACTAAATGTAATTGCTGGTTATTCGTAGCTGTTGGGTTTAATGGTGGGATAATGGAAACGCCCCTATCTCCCTTTTCAGAGATGGGTTTTTTCGACTGTGCCAAGTCTGTTTCCTTTGACATGATAGAGGCCCTATATACTTCTGTCAGCTTAAGTCCTCTCACAGCCTCTGGGTCATTAAAATGGTGTCTGTCAAACAGCCTCCAAATTAGACACAGCACCAATACATTGAAAATAGACAGTGTGTGTGAGAGAAAGTGTGTGTGTGTGTGTGTGTCTGTGCACATGTCCCTTAGTGGTTGTGTGTGGTTTTTCCTGCTGTTGCTTAGTGATAAAGCTGTAACTAGAGTAGCCACTGAAGATGTTAACCAGTCTTTGTGCTTTATGATCAACACCCCAGTTATGATAATTTGACTCTAACCCAGCTCCCTGCTTATGAGAGTTGGGTATCATTGCATGTGTGTGTGTTTGTGTGTGTGTGTGTGTGTGTGTGTGTGTGTGTGTGTGTCGAGTTGGGGGATGCTGGAGCTTCACAGGGGCCTGTAATAACCGAAACCCTCCATCTTCCTTGTTTCTTGTTTTTTCCTGGGGTTTTCCAGACTTGTGTAAGAGGCTTTTGTGAAGGAGGGAATGTTTGTACACAGAGAGGAGATAAGTGCCGATTTCAGGCCATAAAAACAAGGACTATACCTTGTTATTAAAGCATGACCACCACCTGGCTTTGTCTGCTGCCTATTCATCCTCCCACAGACAGTGAGACAACCGAGTGGCATTGCTCCTCCCTTTGGCTCTGTGTAGCTCCAAAATAAAGCAGAATGTTGGAATGCCTTCACATGAATACATTTTATTTAGATTGTCAGTTTTTTCCCCCACATTGGGCCAAAAAAATATATATTGGTAAGATAGATAAAGCTGCTATTTCTTGGGTTTCCAAGACTGCCGAAAACCTAGATACATGCATTCAAAAACTCCTGTACAGAACATATTAGTGGGTCGAGGATTTTTCTAAAGCAGGGGCCACAATTTAAACAGATGGGAAAATTAAACTAAACCCCGAGCTGGAAGATAAGCAGGATTCAATGTTGTGCTGAAGATGATATTTTGCAGTTAGAGTGATGCGTTCGATCCCCGGTGTTACCCCCCAGCAGCCTCCCACCCACCCGGTTCACCTCTCTGACCTCACGTCCCACGGCGATGATGATGAGTTCTTCTCCTCTTCCTGACAAATTGCTCAGCGGGCAGGACTAGACAAGAGGAGGTGTGAACCACAGTGAAACGCATCAATTCCCTGAGCCACACATGCCTGCAAGTGCACTGGATCTTGTGTTTCATGATGGCGGACGTATACACTGGGGAGTTCAATCCCGATTTGTCTTCCTCTCTTGTGGAAACACTTCCTGAACTGCATCGAGATCAGAGGAAGCTCGAACACAGACAAACAGAGGAAGACGGTGTGATGATAAACTAAAATACACACAGCAGATCTGCCAAAGCTAATATCTCTAAAGTCATTTTATCCAATTTGATTATGCTTCACAATTACGCAGCCATTACACTGTCCCATGCAGCTTCTCACTGGAGTCCACTCCACTTACCAGCGTGTTGCTGTAGCCGCGACTGAAGCTAATCAACGTGTCTGCGTGTGTTTGTCTGGCGTTCAAATTGAGCTTTTCAAACCACGAGGGGCCGAACCGGAGGGGTGCAACCAATCACAGGACTTTGGTGTTTGCATTTATACAGGAACCACCTCTGTGCGTATGTGCGTGGACATACAATACAATACATGATTTATGATGCATTTAGGTTTTGTGAAACACTTGAAGTGAAAAAAGGAAGCTGTCAGCAAAGTTGCAGATCAGCGAACAGAATCTGTAAAAAGCTGTTTAAAATTTCATTATGGTGCAGCATCAAACTTTAACCAATGGCGCCTATAAAAAAATTATAACAATCGTAATATGCAATAATTTATCCTCGCCTTTACTTCTGATCCTGAGCATTTCCTGAGATTCCTTTATTCCCTCCACCTCCACGTTATGTTTTTAATGCATTTGTTTGTTTGTCTGTTAGTTAGCAAGACTGCGAAAACACTACTGTTTGGATTACCACAAAAGCTGGTGGAAAAATGTGGTACGGGTCAGGAAAGAGTGTCCACCCTTTAATACCTGGGTGACAGGACAATATTCCTATTTTATCATCATTTAAATTATTTTTTATGAACTTTGATATTTCTGACTGTAGACGAGTCAAGTGACCAGGCTACATTCAAAACAAACAATAAAATATGAGTCATAATTCCAACCAATTATACTGGACCCCCTCTCGGGTTCACAGACAGGCAGCTCCCATTCTTAAATTACCTCCATCGAGGAGGTTATGTTTTTACCCCTGTCTATTTGTACATTGGTTTATTTGTTTGTAAGAAGGATTACACATATACATTTTATTATTATAATTATTAACAGATAATTACGGAATTTGGAGGATGGCTGTGGTATGAGTCAGGGAAAACCCAATCATAAATGGATACATCTAGATCAGGGGGCGGCTCCAGGAATTTTCTTCACTTTCTTTTACGTTGTAAGATAAGACACTTTTCAATATTTTCACATGGATTATGATGAAAAAAATCTGTCATGTTTAAGAGAGTGATATTTCTTACTGTGTATAATTTGGTGCAGATCGAAATAAAGAGGACTGCTGGTCCTTGACGGAGGTATGAGCTTTCTGAGAGCCATTGTAGTCTCTAGATACTTTCTCTCTATCGTCATTTTTTATGTGATAGATGTTCAGGGGCCAAAACAAGGAGAATGTATGATTAAGCCTCAAAGTCAGGCCTGAATGAACAAAGGTCACCGTCTGACCCTGACCACTGACACCCAGTGTGTGTCTGTGACAGAGCGAAAGACAGGAGGACGAAGCATGAAAGTAAGCAGAGAGAGCAGACTATTGTTACCAAGATGGGAACAGAGTCTTGGTAACAATAGTCAGCCCACGTGTGTGTGCGTGTGGGAGTGATTGTGTGTGTGTGTGTGTGTGTGTGTGTGTGTGTGGAGCTCAACCACAACAGCTCGGGCTGCTTTCACAACGTTTGCTGTAACCAAGGAATGGCTTTCACCGCATTAGCGCTCCCCTCCCTCGTGTCTTGGTGGTCTTCTTGATTACCTCTCTGGTCATCCTTGTTACCTAAGCTTTCATTTACAGATCTGAAAGCATGCGATCGATTGAGAGACAGAAGCCGTTTATCAGCGGCGAGGGGCTGTAGGTGGATTTGTGTTTGGCTCCTCGGATGAAAGCAAAAGATGAGCAGGCCGACTCTCGCTTTGAGAGAGAAACTTCAGAAGATCAATGAGGAGAAACAGTGTGAGGTTGAGAGAAGCTGCTGAAATTTCCTTATTCCTTCAATTGCCCGGGCAGCACTTCAAAAGACCATGTTCAGACATGAGTGTGTATCCACGTGGTTGTATATGAGCATGTGCCAGGCATACACACAGTTAGCAGAGGAAGGAAGATGCTCGTTAAAGATGACAAGATTAAAGTGTTTGCTTGGCCTAGAAGAGATTCACGAAATTGAAATCCGCTCCATGATGTTGATAAATCATTTTAGATATGATTCTGGAGGTGTTTCCCTCACTCTATATGCTTGTTTAACATTTTTTACAAAATATCAACACAGAACTTACATTATGTGTAATCTCATAATCCCCACCGTGAAATTTTTGTCAACTTCGTTTTGGAACAGTTGTTTTGTCTGTAAGTTAAGCATGGCGGACAGATCGAAACACTACAGTTCCCATGAGCCTCAGTTGCTGTTGCTATAGAGATGAGGCCAGTCAGAGGCACACATCAGGGCTGAAACAGATTCAAAAAGCTTTCTTTCACTCGAACACTCTTCTTGCACTCATTAGAGCACATATGTCCATCAAGGCCTAACAGTCCACTTAGGAAACCACAGACTTTTTCATCAAGAGCCATTTATTATTCTGAGAGGGGATATTGAAAAACACCCGATCTCACAGTGTGTAAAACCATGGATCCGCACCAAAATGTAATGGTTTCTTTCCTCAACTCATTCTGACTCACTCAACCACATCCTTCCACAAAGTTTAATCTGTAATCTGTCCAGTAGTTTTAAAGTTCATATAGTGGGATATAATTCTGACACATTAAACGGAGATAAAGTAAAAAAGTTTCTTTACAAATATATCCACAACCTTATTAAAACTCTAGGTGTAGTATCTGACATGTTAAATATATACTAAAACCTAAGTAAACTGACTTATTGTTAATCTTGGCACTGAACACCTTTCCTATGTCCTATTACTTTTGCAATTTGTAAAAGAATATACAATTTATTTAGATTTTCCAATAAACTGGTTTGTCTTCCTCCTGCATGTCCATGGATCTAATTTCGAGATTCGCCAGATATGGTGCTCAAGGCTTTATCTGGTGTTTTTGAAGATTTGTGGATAAAAGTAAATGTGATGTGTGGAATAGTCCAAAATAAAATGTCTAATAATTTGGATATTTTAGTCACCTGTTTACTGAGTCGTTCCTCTATTACCCACTCCCCCATGAAAACAACAAGAGGAAGAGCAGAGGAGGAAGGGGAAGACTAATGATGAGATAAAGAAAGGAAAAGCAGTGTCAGGAGGAAAGTGGCCCATCTTATCTACAGGGTTCATCTGTAGCTGGGTGCTGGGGTGCTCCATCTCTCATAATGAACTTGATCACAGATATCTGCTGATCCAATCATCTCCAGCCAGTAGCACTCAAATTTGAGACTCCAGCCAAGAATGGAGGACGTTACCGACACATCCCCTCTTCAAAGGAAGGCAGCTCGCAGGAGGACGCTTCTCCTTCCCCTTGGGTGCCGTGGATTTCTCTACTTGAACAATGGCTCAGCTGAGAAATGTGATGAAACAGACTGCAGCTGGAATCACGTACACAAACACAAGTACACACACACAAACACACAAGCAAACACTGAAAAGCATGGTCTGTTGACTCTATTGGAAATCCTCAACAAATGAAGACACTCCACTGCTAATAAGATGCATTCAACCAAGGAGGAGCTTAGTGGTGGAACACACACACACACACACACACACACACACACACACACACACATACAACAACCAAACACACACACTGAGGGGGACGATCCATCCAAACCTCCTGCTCAATGTCTGTACTGTGTATGTCATGGCTGTAAAGCCTCATACTGTTTGCTGCCTTAACCTATAAAATTGTTTGAAATGTAACCGTCACTGCCCACATACTTCCAGGAGTCCTTCATTTTGGCATGCTAAGCTAATCGCTCACTAGAGGGCAGCGCAGTGACGAGAGCTTCTGAAGGAAGCGGTTGCAATAACGTGCATATTAAGAAAAAGGCAGAAGCAGCTGTTTGTCCCTGTCCGAGGGTGAAGTAACATCACATAAAATTCAGGATGTTGGCAGGAGAGGCGACGCGACGCAGTGGGACCACAATGCATTTCGGCAACGATAATTTAAAGTAAATGAGCATCGTTTCGGTTGATGCATCTAATGCATACAAGACCAGGGTAAGCTTTCAGAAGACCTTCACAAATACTAACAAAATGAACGCAGAGGATGGATAGAATGCTCCATCCATTTTGTGTCCAACACCAATCATAGCTGAGTATATAATCTATCTATACTCTTAGGTCTATGTGTCTTTACCTCACACTCTCATCAACACCTGGGCTCAAGCTACAGCCTGTCGTTGTCGGGACACACTTACTATTCATATACAGTAGGTATCCTGTCTGCTCTGTATTGCCCGCTCTGCCTCTTCTGTACCTCAACCTCATTCCTGTCCCCACTCCTAACACAGAAGCACACAGATACACACACACACACACACTCACACACACACACGTCTGCTCCAGTTCTCCCCGCTTGGTAGGCCATTGAGGTGAAGGCAGAAGGTAATGGTTTCAATTTTTTCTTAATGCCAGCGGGTCAGGGAGCAATGGCAGGGCAGAGCTTCATTACAGCAGCCCAGCAGGCTCCAAATGTGTCCTGTAGGGATTCATTATGGTGCCTCCCCTCCCGACCCTCCCCCTCCCCTGGACCCCCCCAAAGCTGCATGTTCTTCACAAAGGTTCCCATATAATGTCAGATGATGATACTCAAGGTTTGCATCTGTGCTGCGATGCTGCAACATCCTCTTCCCATTATGTGCCTGGAAAATAATCTGAAGCCGTATTGTCTGTGGGCACTCTAGGTCAAGATGCATTTGCGTGTTCTGAAAGCAGAACCAAACTACCCTTTTCTCAAGATAACAGCAAAGGACAATATTATTTTTATAGCATTTGCTAACTGCCACGGAGGAGTGGCTAGTGCCCTCAAATTTCACTCAGTGCAGACTGCTGAGCCCATATTCAAGACACAATTCAGTTCCACAGCAGGCCCACCACCCGCTGAACAGAGCAAGATGACAGGTTCTCTGGTACTGCTCTTTGTCGGTTCCACAGTACATATCTTCATGAGCTCATACAGCTCTGAAAATGCTCATGAAAAAACTAAATAATTATGTTTTTTGGATTTATCTTGTTATTTTATTACAGCTTTATATATATATATATTTTTTGGGGTGGAAATTACATTACTGTCTATGCTCTCTACGAATAATCCTACACAAGTGTAAACACACACACACACACACACAAACACATAGATATGCGCACAAGTCTCCATGACTTCAGCGGACTTTACATGAACTATTGATTTCTTGATAACTTACTCTAAACTTAACTATAATTACTGCTTGCCTAACCTAAACCTTAATGTAACTACAACCTGAACCTAAACTTAAACCTAAACTTTAATCTAACCTGAACCTGAACCTGAACCTGAACCCGAACCCAGGGGCTTTGCTTTTTGAGCAAGTCACAATAATATGACTGTGTAAACAGATCATGAGTAATACTGGCACCACACACACACACACACACACACACACACACACACACACACACACACACACATACACACACACACACACACACACACACACACACACACACGCACACTGATGAATGGGAGATCATAAATAGTCAGTGTGCCCAGGTGCAGGGCTCCTGATCTAACAGCAGCCTTGTACACAGAACATTCATACTGATCCACCTTCTGTCTTTCTGTGCCTCATAAACAACATGCAGCCAAGGTAAAACTCTTCAAAAAAAACATTATTTACAGAGAAGAGGTGAATTTCAGTAGCACAGCTTTTCACATTTTCTCACTTGAGTTACGATGTTATTGTCAATGTGCTGAGTGAGCTGTATAACACCAGGACAAAGGGAATCCATTCAAAATACATTCTCCAATTTGAAAAATGTGTGGCGTTCAATTGGATTACAAGGACCCCGTCCTTAGCTCATGAATTCATGCATTTTGCACTTTTCTTTATACCTGTGGTGTTCCGCAGGAGGCCATAAAGTATATTTTGTCAAAAAGCTGTAGTGTAGTGAGCGTGTATACATGTAAATTTATTCAACTAGATTCATTATCTACTTGCATGTGTGTGTGTGTGTGTGTGCGTGTGTGTGTGTGTGTGTGTGTGTGTGTGTGTGTGTGTGTGTGTGTATGTGTGTGTGTGTGTGTGTGTATGTGTGTGTCTGTCAGGGGCAGGTAAAAGCTTTGAATGTTCTGTAGCACAGTTTTAAAGCAGGGTTCACTTTTTTAAAATGGGTTGAGACTCAAATATAAAGCCTTGGTTGTTGGGAACTACACCTTACTTCTTATGTTTTGTTATGTTTTAATCAGTGTTTGTTTGTTTGATAATTAGGAGGATTATGCAAAGACCACTGGACAGATAACCTTGTGGAGGGATGCGATATGGGTCTGAACAGAGACTGTAATATTTTGGTGCCGATTCAGAGCGGGGGATGGGTCCAGGAAACATTGCAACATTTTAGTTCTCAGAAAAGATATCAGGCATCTTAAGAGGGTTGATATTTACGAGTACGTCTATAATGCTATAATCTGTGAACAGGGGAAATATTGTGTGGATCTGGATAATGATCATAATATTATAGTATTTAGTATGTTTATATTTTTTATTTTTTATACCAAAGATTGTATATTTTGCCTTTGTGTAATTTAAACCATTTGCAGAACATTATTGTCAACCTGGTTAATCTATCTGATGAAATACATGCACATACAATATGATGATAAAGTAGCCTATACAGCCTTAGTGGAGGTGTGCACCCTTCTAAACAATAGTTATATTGTTTAATATTATTCTAATAGGAAATAATATAGCCTACACAGCCATGTCCCAAACTGTACTCTACTCTGTTCTAACCACTTCAGCCTGTTACAGTGCTGTTCATTTTAATGACAGCCAGGCTACACAGCATTTCCCTGCATATGAAAGAATACATAAATGCACATGTGTAGGTCCCTGATGATGCATTTATAAAAGCATATGTGTTTTTCTGAAAATAATAATATGATGGGGACAAATGAAACAGCCCTTCATTCGACAGCTTTCATCTACTTTGCATAATACATACAGTATGAGACCTGTTATCAAGGAACATATCACATTCAGTGTAGCGTGTTCTGCGGTGATATGTGAAGCCGCAGCACAACTGGATTCTGAATGCACCCACCGTGTCACTGGGTTGTTCTGACTTTCACGGCTGACATTCTCTGCAGGACCCGAGGCAGCGTCTGAACCCAGGAGACATCTCGCTTAAGGGCTTAGCCTTAGGGCCAAAGGCTGTCAACACAATCACAGGGTTAATGTCATACACATGGCTGTACACACACAAACACAACACACACACAATCACAAACATCACCTTTAGTAGTGGTCCACATGCAGCACGGGAAGAGACCATTGTGCCCTCACGGACTCACTGCACAGCATCGTCACAGTGAGCGCAACTTTTCACAGTTGATTGATGTCTTCAATCTAATCTCCACTTTCTTTCTCGTATTATCATTATATATTTTCCCAGCCAAGCATATGAGGCACTTTGTCTCCTATGCTAATTCAATCTGTGAAGTGGGATGGATGGACCGAGTGACAGATTAGGTTTAGTCATGTTAGGTTGCACCCGGACACATCCCCAATGTGGGCTGTTGGGTTCCTCATAAAGGATAAGGAAGTCAAGGACAAGCAATTTGTCTGAGGTGTAAATTAATTTGCGACATAAAAAAAAAAGATTGTGTTATGGAACTGGAACTAATTTAATTGATAGATTGGATGCAGCATGTGAGATTCATGTGTCAGTGCTGCAGGGCTCCCAGGATGGAGGGTTTACAGTCATAAGCATGAATTGAGATGGCACAGCATGCTCTGGGAGCTGAGAGACACACACCTCAAATCGTCTTTGTTTGGAAGCTGTGAAAAATAGTGTGCAACTCACTGTATGCTCTGCTGTGCATCCTTTTTTTCTTCCTTGTATTCTGTTGATGCTTTATTTTACATCCCTTTTATCCTCTTATTCACAATCAGCAAATGGCATGCATTATCCTCTCATTGAAAACTTCAGCATCTCTTTTCTTTCTGAGAACAATCCGGTGACCTGAGGTCAGCTGCTTTTCAGGGACTGTTTCTCATCAGAACAGAAAGTAGCTTGTTCACATCAAGTATATTCTATGCAAAGGGTAAATAAAGGTTAAACATGGCCGCCTACCAGCAGCTGTGAAGCGCACTAATAAACACAAGTGATTGTTTAGACTTGTTGGTGGGATTTTGTTGCCAGAATCACGATGGGTGACATGACAGCTCCCCAAAAGTGAAGCCAAAACATATTGATAGCCACCTGGTGGTTGGCTGCAGGATAGGTCATAAACCCTGCCTCCTCCTTGTTATGGCCTTTGACATGGATGATCCTAAAAGGCCAAAGCAGACGTTAAATAAATTTGACAAATGATTGACAGTTGAGAGTGACTCAGGATTGGTTGAGCTCGTGATTCGGCGGGACCTTGCTACCATGGTTCCATTCCCTTAATCGCTACTGCGCATCGTCTTCCAAATTTCTTCGGTGGAAGATGGCAGCGTTCATATCCCGGGACATCTTGGCTTAACTTCTGGATAGAGGGAAGAAGTAGAGACCATCTTTATACACAGTCTATGGTTTCCCCCTGTTTCCAGTGTCAATGCTAAGCTAAGATAACCAGTTGCTGGCTCCAGCCTCCTATTTATCAAGAGTTGTTGATTGATCTTTTCTAAATCTCAAAAGGACAGCAAATAAAGATGTTAGATTATTCTATTAAATTGGATCGCCAATCTGTTTGCAACTGTGCCTTTATGCCTTATTTGTTGGTAGTGTTCACAACATGTTCCCACACGGTTAGTTCTTGTCTTATCTTTAATACTCAGTGTCTGCTTTGTTCTTATCTGTACGATCCTCTTGTTGATGCGGTGCCAAACACAGAATCGTTAAAGCCTCACTTCATCTCGTATAATCTCCAAAAAGCTAAATGCTTGCACGGGTTGAAAACATGAGCAGGATACAAAACTATATTAAACATTTAAATAGACTTTATATGGCACCTTTTCAGTCTTAAACACATATACACAAATATAGTGCTTTTGCATGTAAAGAAATCTTCTATCATTTCCCGTCACACAATCCCACAGCCATCAGGGGCAATTTGGGGGTTCAGTGTTTTGCCCAAAGACACTTCAACACTGCAAAGCGAGGAACCAGAGATCAAACCAATAATCTTCTGGTTAGTAGACAACCCTCTCTAGCGCCAGTCGCTGCGTCAGGACCAGATGCACTCTTGACAGAGGGGTATGGGTTTAGGACAGCCTGAAAGTGTCTGTGAAAAAAACAACCTTTTACTGAGCTCTGATTGACCTGCTCACAACAAAGATAACAAAAGCTATTTCATTGCCCTGCTAATCTCTCTCTCCCTGCCTGCAGTTTATTTTCCCTCTCTTTTCTTTGCTCTCGGACTCGCTCTGTGATCCCAAGGTCAACAGGTTTTCTCCTCCATTGACAGCATTGGACCTTTTCCCAATGAATTCATTCCTGCACGGATTGAAATCAGCTTTGTAGACATTCTAAGCATGCACAGCTCCCGGCTTGTCTCACCTCTGTGGCAACTAAGAAGCTGGCTCGACCCAAATAAATGATTTTCTCCCACTATTATTTATTTTTATTGTGGAGCAGCAGCTATCGGTAACATCCCTTCATTTAATCACCTGAAACTGGCACTTTCCGATTTTACTGCTTAGAGTCTCTTAAAGCTTTTATTTTTTGTTCCTTCCCTTTAAGTGAAAGTTAGCTCCAGTAAGAGAGATGGATAGATAGATAGATATATATATAGATAGATAGATAGATAGATAGATAGATAGATAGATAGATAGATGGATATATATATAGATAGATAGATAGATAGATGATATATAGAGAGATGGATAGATAGCTAGATAGATAGCTAGATAGATAGATAGAGAGATAGAGAGATAGATAGAGAGATACATGGATGGATTAATACATGCACAAAATACAAAAAATACATAATTAATACACCAAGTATAAATTAGGTTACTCAGTTCTGAATAATTGAACAAGTGGACGTTGAATACAATTAAATTTTGCACCAAAGACATTGAGGTGTTGCACCGAAGAGTAAAGTGGGGGTTGGAGTGATACGAATCAGTGAGGTGTGTATGTGTGCTTCAGTTAATCTCTGTAATCTTTTATTCCTTCACTCTCCATCCTCTCCTCCCTTTTCTCTCCTCCTTAATCTCACATTTAGAGGAGACGTGTTTTAGCTGCTGCCGCGAACACGATCACCTACAGCCAAATGTTTTTCGAGGAACGTAGGTAGTCGGAGGAACGCTATTAGCATAATTTCCCAGAGGCGCACTGAGCTTAATAATCAACATGGCTGTGTGCAGACAGAGCACAGCTCATCACATTAGGAGAGAGTCTCATGCCCATGCTGCGCCAGGTCCCAGCTGACTACCAGGAGATTCATCGCTGGCACAGATCTGCTCTCAAAAACGTTCCCTCTACCTCCTTGATCCGTCTGAGGGTTGGAAATAATAGAGAAAACCCATTGCACATTTAGATCGGTAACATTAGAGACTCGAGTGGACCATCTGTTGTTGTCTAGATACAGTGCTGTAACTTATTTCAACTCAAACTCAACTTACCTTAATGCACGGTCACACCCGCATCATCGCTCTGCTCCCTCCTCTTCCTCCTCCCCCGTGCTGCAGGAGGAGTGAAAAGTGTGTGTTCTCTGTGTGAGAGAGCAGCAGAAATGATCCAGCCCCCATCTCCATTGGCCTGTAGATAAAGGGTCAAAAGATTATTTTCCTTGCGTGGGAATCAGTGAAAAGGCAATTTCCTATGACACAACCGTTACCTACCGCCCTTTGTTAAGATTTCAGTATGGAGGCAACACAAACACTCACACTCTTACATTTCCACCAAATACATACAGTGATCAAACTATGTAAATGAGATAATAATGAAATAATGAGACCGTTCTGGACTCCCATCGAAGTACATTCAAGATGTGTCAGCTGGTAACCTGGACCAGAGGTGGCCGGGCCTTCCCTGTCAGGGCTCCCACTCTTTTGAACAATCTCCCTGAGGGGATCCGTCTGGCAAACTCCTGATCCTCTTTTAAATCTCGTAAAAGACACATATTTACCAGTGTGCTTTCTCCTAGGTCCAATTTTACTGACTATTTTCGATTTTACTCTTTTTTTGTTATCTGTAAAAAAAGGATATTTCTATACTTGCGCTTGAACGTTAAGCTTTTATTTTTTCCAATTTTTTGCCTAAATTTTTTTATCTTTTTACTTTAAAGCACCTCATCTATAATCTTAAGGATATACTTGTGAAAGTGCTGCTGAGCCAGGACTAGACCGCTACAAATTTTCCCCGTGCTGCTTTTCCCCTGCACCGTTACATATGTATGTGTATGAGCTAATGCCTGTGCACAATACTGGAGCGAGTGTATGTGGGTCACTGTCGGTATTTACCGCCCCGAGTTGTTATTGTAAATAAAAACCTCATTTATATCAGCTTGCCTCATCACATCTGGGTTATTATTACCTACCTGCAGATCAGCTTACCTGTTCTATTCCTGGACAATGCTTAGTTATGGGGGGGGGGGGGGGGGACAAGAGACAGGATGATGAAGATTATGGCGCAGGAAGTGATAGAGTTGATGTATAGCTTTGGGCTTGCATGTGTAATTAAGAAAAATACGTCTCAGCATATGTTACCTGTCACTGCATTTTATCAGTGACAAACCTGGGTAGCAGCTCCAGCAGACGAGTGTTGTGTTGGCAAATCAAGATTTATTAGATTCATTTTGCTGTTGTTGTTCCATGTTAGTCTCTTTACCTGGAAGAGGGCAGGCATTAGCTTTGGGAGAGAAGAAAAACGTGTTGTTGTTTTCTTTCCCCTCCCACTGGCATGTGTGCGGATGTCATTAATATGCGAGGTGGGCTTGTGGTAATGTTAAAGCCACAGTCTGATGTGGTTGCTCTTTGATGTTCCTTTGAAGTGAATAATAGCGGCAGATAATGTCCCTGCTTGGACAGCAGTCAGATATGAAGTTTCTTTCAGGAATGACTGGGTGCTGGTGACACAGTGGACTTAAGCAACACACCAAAAGGTCCAGTGTTGCTCTGCACTGTCTTCTTCTATTGTCTTTTTGTATTTAAAAAATTATTGTGTTTTTGTTCTGGCTGCTCTCGTCCTCCTCTGAGCTGTTGGTCTCTACCTGGCTGTCTATTTGTCTCCAACGTCACAGAAGATAAGCAGGGAATTACTCTGATATATTATATTTCCCTACCAACCTTGAATGACTATTGTAAAAAAGTAAACTGTCTGTATTTGTATAGTGCTTTTCTAGTCTTTATGACCACTCAAAGTGCTTTACAGTGCAGAACTTTCTCCACCACACATTATTTACTGTCAGCAAAGCTGTCAAGGGCGATTTGGGGTTCAGTGTCTTGCCCAAGAACACTTCGGAATGCGGAATAGGTAAGACATCGATCTAACTGCCGACCTCCTGGTTGGCGGACAACCTGCTTCATCTCCTGAGCCACAGCTGTTATTGTATTACCTGTTCTGCCTTATTTCTCATAGTCAGTGTCTCCTGCTGATGTGTTATTATGAAACAATTTAAAGTGGCTGTCCTTTAAAGAACTGCATATAAAGACATGTTAGTGATCGTCTGCCGGCTGTAAATCTTCCCTGTGAACATAAAAAAAGTTGAACAGTGGCATATTGTTTAGATGCCATGTGACTTTAAATCAGTACAAGGCAACGTACACTCAGGTTTTTAATGTGTGGGAGTTTTCCACTCCAGGCAGGCGTCTCTCCGTCTGGGTCTTGGTGACAATAATCAGCTAGCTTAATATGTTTTATAGAACTCTTTGCCAGAGGGAGCAAACAAACAGATGACACCACGGCGAAACTTGAATTAAAGGGCAGCGCATCCACAGTCGGAGACCACACATTTCCTATGGAGTTTTAATTTAATCCGGCCCACCGCTAACAGAGTTATGAGAGGCGGCACAGGGTGGCAAAAGAGATTGATCCAGAGCAGAGGCCTCTGTATCGTAATGAAAGGGCCTTGAAGCTCACAGGATTACATTTTTTATTAGTAATATCTCGGGAGGGATAAAACTGGAGAAAGCTGCAACAGATGCAATGTGTACGAATGTGTGGCAGGACAGCAAATTGACTTTCTTACATTTTCTCACAAGATTCCAGACTCATCAGGTTTTCTACATGTGAACTCAGGCATGTTTACGTTGATACTTGACATGAGTAATCATATGATTTGTGTGTTTCGAGGTGTGCGTCAGTGATTTCTATGTTAGATGAAATTGATTTAGGGTCACGCTTGGCCGGCAGGTTATCACACACCTTACTGCCCCACAGACCCATTCAATCTCCCTCTCATCTTCGGCGCTGTGAACCTGTCTGCTGGGAGCGGCTTTTTATTTCTCACCACGCCACTGGGAGAGAGCGATCCAAGGTTAATTCAGTTAATTTGGTAAAAGCTGCGCTGAATCTTCATATGCTACCACAATGCTTTCTCCTCCGTTCTATTTAATTTCGCTCTTATCCTCCTCTACCACACTTGAGCACCCGATCCTTTATAGAAAAATAGAGACGGGAACACATCAAGTTGTTTTCTATCCATTAGTGCACATAAAGGCCTCGGCAGCTTTTCAGCTACACGTGAAAACGGCCTGTTTTGTCTTTTCAAATGGATATTTACAAAGCTGTGCATTCACACAAGTTGTCAGCCTTATATAAAATCCAAAGATTTCTTTTTAAATCAAGTTTGGGTGTTAGGACAAATTTAAGAATGAAAAAAAATGAATTGGAGAAACTCCAAATAGCAATTTCTGCATTTATATTATAAGCATGTCTTTAGGAAATCTAACAAGCACCTGCTTATAAACTATAAAAAAATAAAATAATGGCCCGTGAAGTCATAGTAATGATCTGAAGCACTTCTGTATTGCCTTGTGCTCTCGGTGTCTCTCATATGATTGGGGCCGTCACACTCTCTCCCAACCTGAATTGACTTTAATTCCTCTCTGTGGAGAAAGATCTGGCTGAGCTCCACTTTCCTCCCGGTTCTTATGCAGACCATTGATTGAGGGTGAGGAGGTTAGTAAACTGTCGGGTTATTTGGGTCTATTAGGAAGTAAATGATGGAAGCACTTGTAGCTTTTTTCTGCCTGCTGGCTGTGTGGACAGCTCTAAAACAAAAACCCCTGTGATTGCCTTTAAATGAAGAATTCAAGTCTGACCTGTGCTGTTCTTTTCTCCTGACGCAGATTTTTTAAGTGTTCGTATCAATCGTGGTAATAAATTGGATATTCTGCTCCCATATGATGTATACAGCTTTCGCCTGCTGACCAACAGACTCAGTTTGTCAAGTTTAGTGGACGTCGTAGTGAATATTGGCGGCGGCATATTTATGGGCAAACATAGGCTGCCGCCCAGGGCACCGTCTTGCCCAGGGGGGGACAGAGCAGTTTCTAAGGCTCATTGGCACAACGTCAATGATCAAATGTCACTGTGTGGGTCAATTAACCTTGTCTGAGTGAGCGGCCTGGAGAACTGGTTTGTGATCTAGGGTTGATGAGGAGGGGGGCGGAGCTTCGCTGACCTGTGAAAGCAAAGGGGGGCCCGGGGAACAGCACACCTACATTTGTACAGTAGCCAACTGATGCACAAGTCAAAGCAGTCAAACTACAAAATGAACCACAACTCATTCATTATAGTGTGAGTATGCAGTTTCATAGACACGTCTGCCAGTTTATTGTTAATTTGTAATAATTTGGGATCATTTGATTCAGTATTTTAGTTATATTGTGTCTATTCTGCATCCTCATACTTCAATTTTGGTATTTATGATGGTTGTTATTGTATAAAATTGCAGATTTATGGTTATACATGTGTTAAAAAAGAGGGTTTGTGGGACTGCCCAGGGCGCCATGTAAGCTAGAACCTCCACTGGATATTTAGTCTCTGTTGTACAAGGACTCTTTCAGTCCTAAGTCCGGTCAGCACCTTGATGTCAACCTTTCATCCCACTGTCCATTCCTCACAGGATTAGACCAGTGGGCCATGTACAGTAACACCCTGATGAATTATGGTTTGTCCAGCCTGCTGTGAAACAAGAACCCTCTTTCATCCAGTATGCAATATATGCAGTCACACATTAGGTCATGAGAAGAATACCATTTTACCTTGTATTCCCACGGCTTTGTCAGGCTGATGGACAGTAAAATAAATATTTAAATACATAGAAGACAACCAGGATAAGCAAGATGTTACCCCACACACTTTTTTCCTCGTGCCTACATTATATACATTTTATTTATAAAAATGTAATCTCCACTGGCCGGAGTGACATCACTTGCACTTTTCCCAACTCCTTCTGCGGCCACAGAAAGTTTCATACAACTTTTCTTCCCTCCGCTCCTCTTTCCAATCTCTGCAGTTGAGACATGCATGAATAAATTGTGGTTTGTTTCAATCATCTTAGATTTAAAGGATCAGTTACTTCTGATAGGGGCAGTGTTTGAATTACACTGGCGCATAGACATGTGGGGGGGTGTGGCAATGAGTGAGTGGCCAATTGCAGAATATTGTTAAAAATACAAATATTGCAGCTACGTCACCTCATGGAGGAAATGTTAAAGAGGCGGCTTAACGTTACAACACGTGATCTGAGAGCAGCTACACTATTAATGGATGCCACCAGCAGGAATAGACACAACATTGTGTTAAATCAACACATTGGCATATTTTATTGCTATTATTTATTTTTTAGGAAACTCATTGCATAGAAAACGAAAGTCTGTAAGTAACCAAGAACAAAAATAGACAATGTTTCAGAAAGTCAGCTTCAAGGGGGGCCCATGGGCTTTTCAGGGGAGACGAGCTCACCTTAGCTCCCCCGTAATTCAAACCATGGATTGGGGTTAGATTTTACAGTTTTCTGACAGTTCACCTCTTATGAAACGGCTGGCAGGCCGAGCTGCAGTTTATCTGATGCAGACAGTATACCCTCCTGGAGTGATTGATACTATCCAGCCCTCACCCTGCTTACCTGACACCTGGGCGCGAGACGCAGCCTGGATTACATTCCTGTATCGATTATTTGGGGGCAAAGCTGCGTTGTTGTTCATTCTAGTTTTATTTTTGTCCGAGTTTACTCTTCATTTCATTGGAGGAGGGAAGCAGCCTTGGGTTGGAAGTGTGCTGCTGTGTCTTTGTGTTTCTTCCACAAAAGCCAAGGGTACTTTGATAAAGAAGGTCATTAAAGTCTCATTAGGTTGTGAGATCTGTGGCACCGGGCCCCGCAGATAAAAGGGCTGCGGGCTTGTGATATGTGAGCCCCTCTGTGAACTCCGCAGAGAGACACTACACCCGAGAGATCCCTCTCCTCACGCCGTTCACACAGCCTGTGTGTCCTCCTCATCCTCCTGCTTTTAGAGAACAGTCATTCCCAAAGCCCCTCAGCGTGCAGCGAGAACATCAGCAAACGCTTCCCACCTCTTCGTTGTTGCTGGACTAGCGCGGCCCCTCCACTGCCCACACAAACCATCGATTTGATTCTCACGCAGCCGTTGCATGGAGGCTCTCATAAGAGCGACGTTTCCCTCTGACCATGAGGTGGCTGCCCTTGAAAAGAATGAAAACCAACATCTCCCAGAAATCAATGCAGCTTAATAACTACTCACTATCGCGAGTCCTGGCTTTTGCAGCAGGCCTGGCTCTCCACAGCTAAAACAACCATGACACCTGGCATTGTAATGGAAATCCAGCCGGGCACTCCGAATAAATAAGAGCAGCATTGATAGCCCGTAGAGCAGTCGATAACTGCTTGGCAGCTCAGGCAGGGAGACTTGACTCAATTTGTAAAAGTGAGCTGCTCTCCGGCTGCAGGGGCACAGAGGAGTGTGCCGGCGAAAGCTGATGCCACAGAAGTTGCAGAGTGGGCTTCTTTTTCCCCCGAAGACCTGATGTTTTGAAATGAGGAGTGCAAATGGATTTAAAGAGACATGAATCATTTTGCGTTAGAAGGTTCTGTCAATTACAGGTCATCAGCGCTTTTGTTGTTCAATGCAATAAAACTCTGTACTGCCAATACTAGACTTATAAAAATGATTCAGACATGATTTATTTTTCTATATATAACACAGGTCTCAGTCTCAGTGCAAATTAATCTACTTCAGCATTGATGAAGTGTCATTACACACTTGAGTCTCAGTCAGACCTACTTTCCAAAACGTCTACTGCCACCAAGTGGCACTCAGTGGGTAAATCGCTGTGGTATATACTATATATCATGCCATCAGGGTAGTAAAAGGTTTGATTCCCTCAACTTGTGAAAAACAAACTCTTTCTCACTCACATCTATTAAAATCTATCTATGCATATGATTGTTGGGGTTTGCCATGTTTTTGTGATATATCATGCCATGAGTCTTCCAGTTGAATCATTCTGAATAAAATAAGTCCTCCAAAGCACTGTCTCAGATTTGGTTCAAAACATGTCAATATCGTTAATATCATGAATGGTTCCCAAAACCTAGGCTTAAAAAACGAATCAGCCCTTTGTGTGATTACATTTGATTATTATTTTGGTTACTATTTTGCCTATCCTTCGCAAACTTCTGAGGTCCTAGATTTGGAAAAGAAAATGATATTGAGGGTATTGAAAACCAACATACCTGTACCAATATGATGTCAATCCATATTTTCGGCAGATACAACCTTTACTAATTATTTTACCGATATCTTGGGTCTCTACCACCATTGGACAAAAAGAATATTAAGGATGAGACAAGGTGTAGTAGAATTATCATAAAGTAGGGATATAATTATGTGTATAATTACAATATCCTTCATTTGTTGCTCCATACAAACACAGACAAAGATTTGAGAGATATTTTACCTATGACAGGAAAAAAAACCTCCATTACCGGATCACATTTTTATTTCACTATCTCTCCAGGCTATGGAAAAACAATCAATATTTCATAGGCTGTGACACACATAAGAGATAATAAGGGAAAATCCCGGCTGCTTCATTATGGATGCTTTTATTTCCTCGAGGTAAAACAGTGCCTTTAACTTCCTGTTTATATATATTTATGAAGAGAACATGGAAGGACATTGGCAGTAAGTGACCACACATTAGACCGTTAACACATTTCCATGTTCCCTCCAGCCCACATGCTATTTTGGTCCTATGTGTCTCAGCCTCTGAAATATTGATTGTAGTAAAGAAATATTTGTTTTCAGTTTGCTGAAGACACTGAGGCAAAAAATTTAATCCTGATGTGGACATCTTTATGTTTCTACTAACCTATATACCACAATATGCTGTTTTATTCATAATGCCCCCATGTCTATTAGTCAACCACCTTAAATATTGGCACAAATAAAAAATAAAATAGCTTTGAGGAAAGTATGATTCATGAGTGCTAAAAAATGTAAAATACCCAAATATCATTCTTGAACAAGTTTCTCCAAATGTTAGTTCTTATAAAAATAGAAAGACATGCACTACAGACCTTAAATGTTAGTCATTTTGAGAGCATGTTTGTCTTCCATCCTGTTAAGTTTGTTGAAACGAGGAATAACATATTTTCAAAATACCCAACTGTGGATTGAGATGAGACATTTTTGAGAGTGAAATTTAAAATACCAAGAACCGTGTGTGAGGTCTGTGGACTAACCAAAAACAACAGAGACACAACTATTTAATAAAAAAATATTAAAAACTAGATAATTAGTAACAAAAATATCTGAATTGCTACATTCAAGATAAACATCTTAACATAGTTTTGAATGTATTTCACTGTAAATACAATTTTCGATTAAAACTGATTCTTATCGTAAGAATCAACATATGATTTTAGCAGTGAATGCAGCATGTTTCCACCCTTCCTATAACGGATGTACTGTTCCCTGTCTAATGTGTCTCACATCTTCTCTGCAGTGTTCATCATGGCTGCCGGACTGCTGGTCTACCCCTTCGGCCTGAACTCTTCTCTGGTCAGGTCCTTCTGCGGGGACTCCGACATCTACTACGCCGGCGAGTGCCAGATCGGCTGGGGCTACATGCTGGCGATAGTCGGAGTCATGCTCACCGTTTTTCTGCCCTTTTTTGCCAAATATGCACCGAAGGAGCAGCTGTCCCCCACCCCTTTGCCCACGCTGTTATAGTGCATGGAAATGAAGTCTTGTGGTTTCTTTATTCCCTCCTGACGACACTCTCTGACCTGGACGTGATGTCACAGAGAGACGCCTGCATCATCCATTTTTAATGCTGAATATTGATGCTGTTTGGGAATCCCTACTCACTGAAGCAACTAACAGTCTTCCTCCATCATTTAAATTCATGTTATTTTAAATGGAATGTTTTATGTTACAATAAAACCCTGTGGTCATTATTTTTATCCTGCAGCCTGTCACAAGGTTTCTACAGTTTGACTTATTTGTTTTTCTTCGTGTCACAGGATGCAAAAAGTAATAACCCCATTTCAAGCAATTTAAGAAAATGTCCTCAAGTACCTGCTTCAAATGTTTTTTTTTCTTCTTCTTCTGCTCCGTTGTGGAAACGAGTCAACATTCAGTACGACACATTCCAACACAGACTGGAAGTAAAGATGCGACTCGGGCAAGGTTTCTGGCTCGACTCGAACAATCAAGTAACGTTTCAGCACGAGGTTGTGACTCAAAGAGAGAGACACTTTTTATTGGTCGAAATGCATCTGTGGATTTTGACTGTACATATGGTGTTTTGGGCTGTATATATATACACATATATATATATTGGGTCCTGGTTTAACAAAAATGATGTTTGAGATTTCAAATGATGGATTGATTGAACAGTGAACTCCGACACTTGGAGGGATTTTTTCTCTTTTGACTTTTCCTGTGGGAGTCGAGAAGCGAGGGACGATAAACAGAGCATCAGACCTGACTTTTCCTGTGGGAGTCGAGAAGCGAGGGACGATAAACAGAGCATCAGACCTGCCGAGAGGACAAGTCGAAAATACCTTCTCATAACAGCAAAGTGAATAATGATTAACCGGGAGTGGTTTCAGAGCAGTGTTGTCAAAAACGTTTATGTCGTGATATAACCTCTTTTTGTTAACCTTCTCCCCAGAATTGTTTGTGTGATGTGACTTGCTTGTTTAACATGAACAACGTTTTGCCTGCAACACACAATACTTAACACTAATTCAGGAACAAAAAAAGATTGCAAAAGGCAGGGAGCTCTAGGAATTTTGTCAGAAATGCATGATAAAGATGGGCTTTGTTAATGGTAGAACAATTGATCTAGATTTTAAATGTGATCGGACCAACTTGTGCCTTTTAACATAACCAAGACAAGTGTTAAATACAATTATCAGGTTGACATCTTTTTCTGCTGAAAAACTGTGGATCCTGTTGTGTGAAGTGACTGATTGTTTTTCTTTTTTCCTCGTATAATTATCCTCTCAGAAGCAAAGTGTTTCTCACGTTCTTGATACAGAATGATCTCATTAACTTGAGGAAAAATGTCTAGGGGGGGTACTAATCCTCAGAGGTAATGGCAGAGAAGGGAAAAAAAGGAAAGCGGTGCACTTGGATTCAAATAATGCCCTGAGATATTTTTTTCCAATTATCTAAAAGCGTTAGTTCACATGAATCGCTTTATTAAAAGGTTGCGACATGTGGCTAACAGATTAATTCCTGGCATCCTTGTCTTATGTGATTTAGAGTTTGAAGTGTTGGAGGGAGTGGCTGTACAAATTGAACATCGCCTGTTGTCATCTGTGCTGAGCTGACACATTAGTCACATCATGTGTAAAACGTGGTTTAAAAGAATTAACTCCTCATGTAAGCAAAATGTGTTGGTGTGTTTGTTTGTCAACCCACGTCTCCTTTTGAGCGTTGGCCCCCTTCCTGTCATGTTCTGAGGACAAACTGTCCACATCTCCACTTCCGGTCCCTGTACACTGCCAACTGAATTAAGCTGGACTCCCTTTTCTAGTGGGTGTTTATGTGCGTATTTGTGTTTTAATAATGGTTTGGAGTCTGCCAATGTGTAAAATTTTAAGTATTCCAAACATTTGGGTCTCCCCCACAATCGTATCCTGACATTTGGAAAATGACTATGATTATGTTGCCATATTTGGAAGGTCAGGATATACATTTTGGTATTGTATTGGACCTCATACTGTGCTCGGCTGTGGGAATGATTGGCGTGACTGCATTGGACTTGTTCCCTTTATTCGTTTGGACCATTGTGTGTAAAGTCTCAGCACTGGTGAACCTGTTTTCTGGTAGAGTAGACCATTGCGTTTTTTTCCATTGTGATGTTTGACTGTAAATAAACTAACTGTACTTGATATCACATGTTATTCTTAACTGCCCCGTTTTTCAAAGATATATTTTGAGATATTACCTCATCGTGTTTGCTTTACCTGAATTCACCTCTAAATAATGTCTGCTGTTCTGTGAATTTTTCTTTGTAATAAAAAATACTTCAGAACTTACAACAAGAGAAGCTTTACTTTCCATGAACAGTTTGTTACCATTTCACGAATAAATAACAATAACAAAAACACAAATCCAGTACAGTGAGGGGATTCAACTGTTTAAATTCAAATGTAAAACTTAAGACAATATCGCCAGGTCAAAAAGTGCTCAAACATGCTTTAAAACCCAAGGAACTTCTATGTCATAACAAACTGTGTGTATGAACAAATTGACGTAAACTTGTCTGTCATAGACTGTCATCGAACCCTATTTCCTTACAAGATACATACTCGTCCTCATATCTCATGGAATGATTTGATCAGTGCCCTCATTTCTGCATCAGATGCTTTCACAGCCTCGTAGGCATTCCTCAGCTCTGAGGGGAGGCCGGGCCGGACAGACACACACATGAGGACATCTCTGCTGCGGTCATAGTTGCCCACGCAGCGGTGAACCTGACCCCGGATCAGACGGGGCAGTTCCTGCTCCTGATGGACAAGATGCAGAAAGGAAGTAAATTCAAGTGGGATCGCAGGATTTCGCTGGATTTTCTATTGGCAATATTTTTCCATATTTGTGAAATGCCACTATTTATTAAATCTAACAGATATTTAAGTTTCTTTACTTGTACACTGAATATACAGTATAACCAAAGAACATTACTATCACCATTAAAATGATGTATCAGAGCAAGTAAATGTGGGCAAATTTACATTCATCAACTCAGGGAAAATTGCTTTCATTCTTTGGAATTTTTGTCTAGAGTATTTTTTCCTCACAGTTTCATAGAAGACACACTGCACAGCCTTTTTTCCATCTCTCATGAGGAAGGTCTTGGCTCCATGGCGACCCACAGTAACTGCAGAGTCAAGAGTGGCTAAGGGAGAACAGCCAGTTAGGTGAATGATGCTTTAAAATGAGTAAACAGGTATGCTGGAAGTCAGTCAGATTTGATGGTGCTAAGATAAAGTCTGAATGACCAACAATAACTAATCACAATTTTAGAAAAGCTAACATTCAGTAAACTTGACGTTAGGTCATTATTTTAGAGACATATTTGAGCCACTATTACCAACCAAAATCCAAAAGTTGTTCAGTTGTAGTCTAACATCATCTATTGACATTTGTTTTAATCCAGTAGGCTCAACAGAAAATACACTATATATTATGCTACCATCAAAATGTGACTGTAGACAATTTTATGAAAGTGTCTATAACTGATTTATTTGCCTTGCAGTGGCTGTCCCTCACCAATAGGGGGGTCTGTAGCCCTGATCAGCACCAATACTTACAGTATATTTAAGAATACAGTACATAACAAAAACTTCCAATAAACTAACCAAATATCTCAAAAAGGTACGGGGCTGGGGCTTTGTCTTTAAACTGGCTCCAGTGTCTCATGCCATCGATAACTGCAGTCAGGATCCTAAGTGAGTTCTCGTTGGTTGGTTTCATTGGAGGTGGCTCCTGCTGCATATAAATAAAGATGCCACACTCATCACAAACAATGTCATGAAGGCAAACTGTAACCATCGTTGTGTATTAAGTATAGATTTTCCATATCTACTCCTACCCGAGTTTGAGTTGGTCGTGCAGTCTGAGGTTGATTTGAGCTTCTTTTTCCGTCAGAGGGGGAACTCTGTTGCCCAAAGCTGTTGGTAAATTTCCAGGTGTTCTTTTGTGGCTGGGCTGCACAAGCTAGGGGTTTGCTGGGAGTTGGGACGGGAGGGGGCAGAGGTCGAGACTGTTGGGGATACTGAGGCGTGGAAGTGGATGGTCTGTAAGACGACTGTTGACTCATATGAGAGAACCCTGTGTTGGGTGATGGGTTGTTTTGTGCACGCTGAGTGCTGGGAGGACTCTGATATTTGGTGGAACTATCGTTGTAGCTGGAATCCTGTGGTCTGACTGGGTAACTGGGCTGCCCCGTCTGAGTTCTGGAATTAAAATAAACCTTCTGTTTCACATACTAGATCTAAAATTAAAAACACCAAATGTCAAACTTTCTGAGAAGACAAAATCTGAATTTCTTTTGTTGATGTATGTTTTTTGTCCATGCAAGTCAGACATGCATTCACTCTTCTTGAATAAACAAGTCACAGTAAATTCCGGTTTCCAAATTTCATGTTGCTCCTGGACACAAAGTTATTTCAACTTTCTCACATGTTTCTCAGGTGTCTGTTTGATTAGCTATGGTTTTATTCAGAATCATAATAAAAACTGTCCAACCTAAACAATTTAACGGTCTGACACTGTGGATTTGCAGGCATTTTTCATATTATAACACTATAGAAAATGGGTTAAACCTGAAAAACATACCTGGTGTTTCCTCCTTTATATGGATGTGATATGGGTGCATATGCTCTCATTTTAGGAGCAGGTCGAGGAGCGGGTCTGTCAGTGTCAAACTGCTGAGACTGAGGGGATTGTGGGACAGCCTGTTTCAACCACTGGTCACTTTGTGAGGCACCAAATGACGAACCTGAGGCCTGGTAGCATCCATAGGTACCTGTGAATGAGCAAAGCTGTGGCTAATGGGGGTAAAACAGGTCGTACACTGATCAAAACATTTGAGGTTTGAACCCTGACTGCTCCAGTTTGATTATTTATGGGGAAGATACTGAAACCCTAAAGTGCCCATGCTGATGTAACTGATGCGTGTTAGAGCAGAACAGTACTACTGTATGAATGTGTCTGACCTTAGTATAAAGTGATTTGACAGTGTCCACTGTTTAAAGCTGTGAAGTGTCTTAATTCAAAGAGAGATACTTGATATTATTGTCCTTTTTCTTTATTTAATAAGACAAAATGAAAAAAATAAATTCTCTGAATATAAAACAATGGTCTTGCTTTTGTGTTCACTCTAAGATTGTGATTTGAACAGTTTAACAACATCCAATAGACATTCGATCTTTAAAAGACATTTAGATGTCCTCACATTGACCTATGCTACAGAGGGAAAGAAGATGTAAATCGAGGTGAAGTATTGTTTAAAAATCATTTGTGTTTTTTTAAGTTCATTGAGATTTGTCTTTTGGTATACTGCCCCCAAGTGTTGGAAATAAACTAGACATCTAAAGAGAGTGAACTCTTCACCTGGTGTGATGATGTGAGATGGAGATGAGCTGGTGTTTGCCATGTATTCACTGTGGGAGAAGAATTCATTCAATGAAGGAGCAGATGTCAAAGGAACCCTGATTCTTTTCTTCTGGTTAAACAGCGGCACAGGGAGGCAGCCTGGTGGAGACAGGGGGAAAACCAATGAATACAAGGTATATATGTGTAATATACATTCACTTGATCTTTTCTTTCACATGGACCTTGAAGAAAAAAGGGGACCGTTGAATATGGTACTTCACCACTAAAAGCTAACTGGAACCACTATGCAACACACACAGCTTGATGTCCTTATTCCACACCACACTTGAACTTGGCATGAATTGTGAATTTTCAAAGAGGAAATTAATGGACATGTTTACGAACCTGCTGTCGGCCTCGTTGGCTGGTTTTCCTGTCTCCTCATCGTGGTTACTTAGAAGAAGAAGCTTGTCCAGCTAGCTGCTCCTGTTAGCTGCACAGAGGGACGTACCAGAGGGACAGTGGAGAGGACATTTTACCTGTGAAGTGTTGGTCACTCACTCTGATTCATAGTGAAAAGTTAACATTTTACTCACATTCAAAAACGTGTTAACACAGCTGATACGTGTTGTTTTAGTGTCTTGTCGTTAAAGCAAAGAGGCGTAAGTTAGCTGGCTAATGTTTTAGCCTAGAAGCTAAACTTTCAGATAGCGTGTCTAGCTAGTTAGCTGCCTAAAATAAGCCACTACATTACTCATGTAGCTCAATGTACAGCTAACAGTGGTAATTGTTGGTAAAAAAAAAACTGTGAATATAGTTTATTAGTTACTCACGTTCTCTGTCAGTTAAATTAGTTTCCGGTCCAGCACCATTGAAAGAGACTGTCGCCAGAAGTTACCAGCGCAGCATTCATGGTCCCGTAGTAAACACGGAAATCCTATCACTGCACAGTGGAAGTGAACACTCTGTGGCTGATTTGTCCCTAAAGCAAAAAAACTCCAGTTATAATTATACAATAAATAATTATTTCAAGTGTCATTAGATTATATTCTGTCATTTTTTCATGAATTTTTAATTCTTTAGAGTTCGTATCATTTTCTGCATTATGTTCTTTTTATGTTTTATGGTGTGTTATATGTACCTGATACCTTGCTGCAGTATTGCTATCTATCTATCTGTCTGTCTTTCTGACGGTTTTTCTATCAGTCCATCTTATGATGTGTTAATATATGAACATAAACCCAATTATTTTTGACATCTTATATTCTTCAGGCACTGTCTATCAGCACATTCAATTTAAAGTTAAGAATTGGATTCTGCATTAAGGTTCCAATTCTCTGCTTTGATTTGAGAAGGTTTACATCTGTTTTGACCAGTGTGGGAAATAAAGACCTTCTAACAAAGTGTAATTTTGACAGAGTGACAAACTGACTCACAGAATAGATGCACATTGGTGTGATGATTCTTTTATCCTCTGCTTTTGTCAGCCATGGTAAACTGAAGCAGGGAGGTTAAGAAAGAGACGTATCAAAACAACAGCCAGTAGAGTTTCCCCTTCCCCATCAGCCCCCCTCTCTCTCATCCCTGATAGAAAGCCAGGAAAACCAAGATTTCCCATGGGCAAAATTACAAATGTTTTATTTGTTACGCTACCTCACCAGACTCCTCATGGTGTTTCAGGGGATTAATTTGAATAGCAGTAATCTTAGGTTAAGGTAGGGGTCGGCAACCTGCGGCTCCTCATCCCCTCTGCAGTGGCTCCCTGTACAGTGTTGTACATGTTGCGCATATTTTTCGCGAACGGTGAACTTAAAGAATCAGTTTTCATATGATGAACGTGAGTGAACGTCACGTTCACGTCAATTTTTTAAATAATCATTGTATCAGGCCAGGGGCGGCTCTTGGTACAGGCGACATAGGCGGTTGCCTAGGGCAAAAATGCAGAGCGGGGGCACAAGAGACTTATTTATCATGACGTGACCAGAGGAGTCAAAAGTATTCCCATTCATTACTCAAGTAGAAGTATAGATACTACGGTTTTAAAAGTTGAAGTATCAACTCAAGCTGTTTACTTAATTAAAAGTTTAAAAGTACTGGTTTCAAAACTACTTAAAGTTTAAAAGTAATGTAAGGGGAATTTTTTTATGTAAATACATTAAAGTACCATATGTGTACTACTGAGCATTAACATGCGTTTCATGGAGCGGAAGACATGATAACTAGTTGCCAATAAGTATTGTAATAGTGCAAAAAGTCAAACCTCAGTGGAATGTTATCAATAACCTTTATTGGAAGAGACCTTGAGACCACACACACACACACTCCTTCCATTTGTCTGTCTCCTCCACTTCGTCTGAGCACTGTCCATTACCTTGCGGTTGTTCCTTCTCCGCTCTTCCACCCCCCTCCGTGCGCCTTTGCCGGCCTTCTCTGATGGCCAAGGGACCTGTCAGAGGAGGCAGGGGGGTGGCGGATGCTGCGAGGACGGTGCCGACGCCGCTCTGGCATTGCTCTCCTCCTTTACGGAACTCTCTGGTGCGGTTGTGTGGCGGCCTCGGCCTGGCCGGCATCCCGCGCGTGCGGCGAACACCCAACTGAAACTCTCCTCGCTCCTCCGGCCCTTTTTTTTGTTTTTGAACGATGACAACCGGAATGAAATCAAGCCAAAATGAAACAGGAATAACAAAGCTATCTTTAAAATGTAAGGAGTAGAAAGTACAGATATTTGCGTGAAAATGTGAGGAGTAGAAGTAAAAAATCGTCTGAAAAATAAATACTCCAGTAAAGTATAGATACCCAAAATGTCAACTTAAGTAAGGTAACAAAGTATTTGTATGTGTAATTTGACACCTCTGCATCTACTGGATCTCAATCTTTCTGCATTGAGGTTCTTTAATCTTTATTAAGAAGTGCAGGCAAGGTTTAGGAAATTATGACAGATCATTTCCTGTTCTTTAGAGCACTTTGATCTGTTTTGCCTTCTTTATATGCTTTGATCTTTGTTGCTGCTGAGATCTTTGAAATATTAGTTTGTTAAGGCTTGGGAGAGGAAGTAAATACACTTTGGTGTTGGTTGCAAGCCGACAACCTGGGACCAGTCTATTATCACCAGGAACAAACCAACATCCAGGTACCAGTCATAACATGGATCAACGCTCCAACCTGGGACCAGTCTATTATCACCAGGATCAAGCCGACAACCAGGTACCAATCCATGATAACATGGATCACCTCGATCAAGGCGGTGGTCACCAGGGACCAATCTATTATCACCAGGATCAAGCCGACAACCTGGGACCAGTCCATTATCACCCGGATCGAGCCGACAATCTGGGACCAGTCTATTATCACCAGGATCAAGCCGACAACATGGGACCAGTCTATTATCACCAGGATCAAGCCGACAACATGGGACCAGTCTATTATCACCAGGATCAAGCCGACAACATGGGACCAGTCTATTATCACATGGATAAAGCCGACAACCTGGGACCAGTCTATTATCAGCAGGATCAAGCAGACAACCAGGGACCAGTCTCTTATCACCAAGATCAAGCCGGCAACCAGGGACCAGTCTATTATCAACTAGATCAAGCCGACAACCTGGGACCAGTCTATTATCACCCAGATCAAGCCAACAACCCGGGACCAGTCCATTATCACCCGGATCAAGCCGACAACCAGGGACAAGTCTATTATCACCTCGATCAAGCCGACAACCTGGGACCAGTCTATTATCAGCAGGATCAAGCCGACAACCTGGGACCAGTCTATTATCAGCAGGATCAAGCCGACAACCTGGGACCAGTCTATTATCAGCAGGATCAAGCAGACAACCAGGGACCAGTCTCTTATCACCAAGATCAAGCCGGCAACCAGGGACCAGTCTATTATCACCAAGATCAAGCCGACAACCAGGGACCAGTCTATTATCACCAGGATCAAGCCGACAACCTGGGACCAGTCTATTATCAGCAGGATCAAGCAGACAACCAGGGACCAGTCTCTTATCACCAAGATCAAGCCGGCAACCAGGGACCAGTCTATTATCAACTAGATCAAGCTGACAACCTGGGACCAGTCTATTATCACCCAGATCAAGCCAACAACCCGGGACCAGTCCATTATCACCAAGATCAAGCCGACAACCAGGGACCAGTCTATTATCACCAGGATCAAGCCGACAACCTGGGACCAGTCTATTATCAGCAGGATCAAGCAGATAACCAGGGACCAGTCTCTTATCACCAAGATCAAGATGGCAACCAGGGACCAGTCTATTATCAACTAGATCAAGCCGACAACCTGGGACCAGTCTATTATCACCCAGATCAAGCCAACAACCCGGCACCAGTCCATTATCACACGGATCAAGCCGACAACCAGGGACAAGTCTATTATCACCTCGATCAAGCCGACAACCTGGGACCAGTCTATTATCAGCAGGATCAAGCCGACAACCTGGGACCAGTCTATTATCACCTCGATCAAGCCGACAACCTGGGACCAGTCTATTATCAGCAGGATCAAGCAGACAACCAGGGACCAGTCTCTTATCACCAAGATCAAGCCGGCAACCAGGGACCAGTCTATTATCAACTAGATCAAGCCGACAACCGTGGACCAGTCTATTATCAGCAGGATCAAGCCGACAACCTGGGACCAGTCTCTTATCACCAGGATCAAGCCGACAACCAGGGACCAGTCTATTATCACCTGGGACCTGTCTATTGTCAGCAGGATCAAGCCGACAACCTGGGACTTGTATATTATCACCAGGATCAAGCCGACAACATGGGACCAGTCTATTATCACCAGGATCAAGCCGACAACATGGGACCAGTCTATTATCACCAGGATCAAGCCGACAACATGGGACCAGTCTATTATCACATGGATAAAGCCGACAACCTGGGACCAGTCTATTATCACCAGGATCAAGCCGACAACCCGGGACCAGTATATTACCACCCGGATCAAGCCGACAACCTGGGACCAGTCTATCATCACCTTGATCAAGCCGACAACCTGGGACCAGTCTATTATCAGCAGGATCAAGCCGACAACCTGGGACCAGTCTATTATCAGCAGGATCAAGCCGACAACCGTGGACTGGTCTATTTTCAGCTGGATCAAGCCGAAAACCTGGGACCAGTCTCTTATCACCAGGATCAAGCCGATAACCAGGGACCAGTCTATTATCACCTGGGACCTGTCTATTATCAGCAGGATCAAGCCGACAACCTGGGACTTGTATATTATCAGCAGGATCAAGCCAACAACATGGGACCAGTCTATTATCACCAGGATCAAGCCGACAACCCGGGACCAGTATATTACCACCCGGATCAAGCCGACAACCTGGGACCAGTCTATCATCACCAGGATAAAGCTGACAACCAAGACAAACAACACAAAAACGTATCTCTGCCTTTTCTGTCTTCGGTAGCAAATGATGTTACATCTCACACACAGTCTGCATGGACAAACAAAGCAAAGGCTTCTCGAAAAACACAGAAACAGACTGCAAACTTTCAAAAGAAATCTAAAATCACATTACTGCCAACCCCAGCAAACCCTAAACTCACAAAGCCAGAATTCATTAAGCTGATCAGTGAGAAGGAGACTGACTTATCTGTACTGCTGAAACGGAAAACTGAGCTTACGAATCAGCTACTGCATTTTGGTTCTCAATTAACCCAGGCAGACCATGAAAGAGCCGTTGGTATTGGTGAGCTGTCAGATCATATCAAGCTGGAACGGAATACTGTCCTAGAAATAAAAAAACTGGAGAAAGAGCTCATTGCTCAATCCAACAGGAGGAAGAAGGCTGAGGCATGCCTCGGCAGACAGGTGGAGGAGACTTCTAAAATCAAAATTTCACTGACCCAGGCTAATCATGACCAAGAAAAATCCAAACGTCAGTGGGAGGAGGAAAGGTCACATATCCTCTGTGAACAGGTCCAAGCAATCTTCTGCCTTAAGGTAGAGAAGATGACGGTGCAGGAAGACCAGAACAAAGAGACACTCCAGTGGCTTGAGAAGAGGTCCCACCTCCTGGAGTCTCTAAATAACACCAAGCAGGCTCTGGAGGAGAAGAAGAAAGGGAGAGAGATAACACAATCTAGGTCTGAAAGTTTGAGGACATTGTTGTCCTAGAAAGGTGAGACTCAGACAAAACCAGAGATGGAATGGAAACAATCACTCCACGTCTTTACCAGTTCTCTTTTAGACTGTGTAAAAACAATAATAGATTTGTGGGGATAGTTCGCCAGAGCACCTCCAGGGTAACCAAGGAGAGTTGATTGACACAGCTGAAGTTAGTTGGCCAATGAAGTCTCCCTTGATACATGTAGAGAGACACAGAGATGCAGGAGAAGACACACGACAGAGCTGAGCTGCCATGACAGGCAGAAACTGATAGACAAGTTATGTTATGCTAATGTTTGCTGTTTTTCAATTAACGTGCTGAAACGGGGAATGTTCATCTCTGTCTGTTGTTGGGAGACCCCATTGCCACAGTTTCTCTTATATTACTGTTTCAATTTATATTTTTGTAAAGGTTATATGTAATAAAATAAAAAATTACTATGTACATTTGTCTGTCTTATTAACAGATTTTAATGGTACAAAGCCTAGAAATGATCTTGGCTCAGCAATATTTTTTCAATTTTTCCCACAATAGAGATTTTATCAGGTAGGGGAGAGCGGGGTAATGTGAGACATTTTTACATTTGCTCCCCTCTAGGCGAGCTAAAATGATATATCGGTAAAATGTACACATTTCCCAATTTCTTCAATTTTTCCCACAATAGAGATTTTCTCAGGTAGGGGAGAGCGGGGTAATGTGAGACATTTTTTACATTTGCTCCCCTCTAGGCGAGCTAAAATGATATATCGGTAAAATGTACACATTTCCCATTAATTCAGGATGTTTTCTAGCAATGGAAATGATCAGAATGTCTTCAGCACAAAGGGAAGTGAAAATATGATTGTTTACCATAAATGTCAGTATATGCGCGCAGTAGAATTTCTGTGTCGGCTGATTTGACCACAGAGACGCGAGTGTCAGCTGGCAAAGCAACGGTCCCTAGACCAAGCAACCGTTGTTGCTTCCCTGCCAACTGAAAACAAGACATGCAGCTGACTTCGTTCAAAATTTAAAACTCAAATGTATATGCATGGACACTATAGAATTAAGCTTAATGTTAATCTAACTTGAACACTGCTGGTGGCGGACCCTGTGTCGCGTTGGCATTGGGCACGGGCGGTGGACCAGGACCGCAGTGGTGGCTTGTGATGGGTCCTCCTGGTGGGCGGCGGTTGACGGTGACTGAGGACTGAAGTGGCGTCTGGTCTGGATGGTGGATCGTGGTCTAGATGGTTGCTGAGCATGGACTGTGCTTCATCAATGCTGCTAGAGACTTTGATTATTGATGATGTTCTCCTGCACGTGGCATCTATTGCACTTTACCCTGTTAAAAGGGTTTTTTGTAGTTTTTCCTTACTCTTGCTGAGGGTTAAGGACAGAGGATGTCACACCCTGTTAAAGCCCTATGAGATGAATTGTAATTTGTGAATATGGGCTATACAAATAAAATTTGATTGATTGATTGATTATATATTTTGTTTTTGTAGCCAAACATGGCATCAAATTAATTGTGTCTGCTGTAAGATTCAACCAATTCCTCTCCGGACTCAACATGAGCTCTACTCTAGTGCCACCAAATGGCCAAACTTTAAGTTCAAACGCACTATGAGCAAAATCAGTGTCGCTCTGTTCACATATTTTTTTATTGTGTGATAAAAACCATTAGGGGTATATTAATCAATGGCTGGGGCTTACATTTGTTTTCCTACCTCAGCCAAATGCATCACTGGAGCATTTTGTGAGCGATACATAATTATTTTGCACTTTTGATTGATGAATCTTGCCAAAATCAAATGCGACTCTGGTTATTTTATGGATAAGAACTGACTAAATAAATACTAAAATAATGGAATAGAAATTGAAATGTAAATATTTTAACTAATCTATCTACAGTTAGAGACCTATTAATCTGTATTAAAAAGTTTGTATTTAAAGCAGGAACATCAGTTTCAAGGTGTATTTATCAAAAAAGGAAATATGTGTTACAGTAGCTGTTGTCCAATGTTTATCTCTACTGTATGAACAGTTTCTCCATCAGTTCATTAGAGTAAATCCCTGCAGCCATCCGTGGGCAGGACTTTTCAGAAGCTGTGATACTCCCTCATACCAAAAGGTGGCAGAAGAATCAAAGTAACAAAGATTAAAACACAGTTTGGAACTGAGGACGAACTTCATATTAACAAACGTTCTTATTGTGCAGAATGCCCCCATCCGGAGTGCTTAATAATAGTAAAGTTTATTTTCTATTGGTCTATATTATAGATGAATATTAAAGTGATTTTACTCTTGTTTATCAAGTACAGCTAATTTAACTATGTATTGATGGGTGGTTTAGACCATAACTTATTCGATTGTTTCAATCTTAATCTGCTTCGTAATTAGTAACTAGATGTCAGATATGAATGTGATGAACTGCATAGTCCTTCGCCTTTTCTGCAGGTCTATGATGTTTAACATGTGGAAGTTATTATAGCATCCTTGTTGGTTGTACATTACAATTGGGGACTAATTTCTGTTGCTGTTGCATTGACAGAAAAATAGACCTAATGATTGTTTGGACGGGTTTATGCAGATTACGTGGAGGCAGGCAGCCTGAAGTCTAGAGCTCTCTCTGGAAGTGTGAGATTAATTTAACCATCACAGTGCGTTAACTTGGGACATGGTGATAGTGGCCGCAGAAAAAGCCTGCATGCATCCAATGAACGAGTCCAAAGCCTGGCCCCCTTCCTCCCTCCAGAAAAAAAAAAGAGCTTGAGTTTCCATATTTTTACACATGACGAAAATGCATTAAGTCCTCAGAAGGCAGCGGTCGACTCAGCACTCACACACAGGTGGAGGATGGGATTGGGTCATGACCAGGAGGAGTTTGCTCTGAGTGGACTTGTACGACCTGCACTGCTGTAGAGTCCCTGCGCGCTGGATTATGCTCTGCATGCTCATCTGTCACCGCTTCCACTGAGTTCCGCAGCTTCACCATTACCTTTGTTTTCACCGCTCGTCATTCATTGCATTCTTCACTGAATGCAGGCATCGTCATGTTTATCAGAGCAACGTTTCTGCTCTTCTTCGTGGTCTCACTCCCAAAACTTGTGCGCTGCTTGGAAAGTGAACTCTGCTTCCCAGTTAGATTGGAAAACCATGACAGGAGGGATTTTGACAACGACGTGCAAGTGCCCAGTGGAAAATGTCTCCTAAAGATACGAGCTTTCCAGCAGGAGTTAGTGATCGATTTGCATCAGGACTCTGATTTCATTGCGCCTTCCATTTCTAACCAAGACGCAGTCTGGCTCTCCAGCTCCGATGTGACAACTGACCTGAGCCGGTGTTTCTACTCCGGGTATGTGAATGATGATCGGTACTCGTACGCTGCTCTGAGCCTCTGTCAGGGGTTACACGGTGCATTTGGCTTCCAGGGATGGGAATATTTCATCAGCCCGGTGCAAAACGAAAGCACGAGCATAGAAGGCGCTCACATCATCCGGCGAAGGGCCAGCAATAACCTGAAGCTCAATTCGAACTCGAGGTGCGCAGTGGATAGCGACATAAGTGTCCAGGATGCGCAATCGCTGGAGAAATACAAGCGACTGTCAGATCACAGCAATGTGACCGAAACGATGCTGAGGAGGATGGGGAGAGCCAAACGATTCGCTTCCGTCCCCCGATACGTGGAGACGCTCGTAGTGGCGGACGAGTCCATGGCGCAGTTCCACGGAGATGACCTCAAACACTACCTCCTGACACTGATGTCAGTGGCAGCGAGGCTCTACAAGCACCCAAGTATCCTCAACTCGATCAGCATCACAGTTGTGAAGATCGTGGTTATAACCGAGGAGGACAAAGGACCCAAGGTGTCCGGGAACGCAGCCATGACGCTGCGTAACTTTTGCACTTGGCAAAAAAAGCTTAACAAAAACGGCGACAAGCATCCAGACTACTGGGACACGGCAATACTATTCACCAGACAGGTAACAATGATTTATTTCAACTCAAATTGCAGCGCGTGACGTAACAACAGAGCAGCAAATTTGCAATTCTATCAAGTTCGATTACGCACAGAAATGCATCTCAAATTAAATAAACATGGGATTATGATGATGATCGAACATTCCTCGTGCATGTTTACATTTGATAACAGAGGGAACTGGTTAATGCTGAAGACTTGACTTGTCACCCTTCCCCTCCATCACTCCTGCTGGGTCAGTTAATTGGTTTGCTCTCAAAACATGTTCTGCACCACGGGGAGATCAGGGAGCAACCTCACAGTGAATAGCTGAGTCCTAGAGGAAGTTACTTGAGCTGAAAACAGCAACAATCTTGATTGCTCTTTGTGGACGCCATGCATGCAAAGAGAGAGATAGAGAGGGGGTGGGGTGGGGAGGGGGGTGTAGACTTGGAACCCTCCTTGGAGTGGAGAGTCTCCCTACACTCCCAAATATCTGGCAGAGGCCACAGGGTCAGAGATGAAGTAATTGCTCACATGCGTTGGTCAGTGTGTAACCCACGGAACTGTGATGAAACGTCTGCCTGATGGCCGTGGGCCAGTCTCATCTAACTGGGGTATTAAAGATTGGAATTTAGCGGACAGATCAACACGACAGATGCAGATTCAATCACTGAGAAACAGAATATTATGCTGAAGTTCACTCTGCAGCCAAAGGCTCAACTGATGATGCAATCCAAGCCCCTAGAATGAAAGGCGTTGAATGAGCTTTGGCTAGTGTCACTACCAAAATATGACACATAATCATATAAAACCTCAATTAGGCACTAGTTAGACCTGTAACTACCAAACATAATGTCTGTCAGTGTCCTCTGAGATCCACTAGTAGGAAGTGTCTTGTTTCTCTCAGTCTTCCTCCAGCTGTGGGTTTTCCAGTCCTTCCCACCACATTGCCTGCTCCTCATTAAACAGGCCCCTGAAGAGAGAGGGAGGGAGATGGAGGGAGAAGGGGGATTGGGGGGTTTCCTATGTTGATGTCAGCGATGTCACATCCCTCTGTGTTTAATGCCCCCACCTGCTCGCCCCACCTCTGAAACAAGCCGCTCCAGAGGGGCGGCTCTGCACAGCTGCAGTCAGCCTGCACAGATGCATCTTTTACAGCACATTTTTCATTCTGTCATGCACTTCCTCTCTCTCATTCATTTTTTCTGCTGCAAGTCTCCTTTTGCACATTCAGAAAGCAGACATATAGGGTGTTGCCAGGTTGTGGGATCATTCACTTCACTAGCAGAATTGAGGTTATGCCTATTTGACACCAACATAAGCACGTATACACAGGTTTTAAAACATGGCAAAAAAAACCGCAAAGCACTCCATTCTCATTGCCAGTCAGAGTTTTCCTTTGTGTTTTTTCCCTTGGTGACTCAGGCTTAACGTCACAAATGCACTGGAAACTGAGAATCTCTCCAACTTGCCGTCAGGGTTCCATCTTGCATGATATGGAGAAAAAAACAAAACCCTGTTGCTGATGCAACAAAACAATGACTACACAAACGTTCAGGGGTTTTTACACACAAAAGTTCATAGACTGCCAAAATAAAGAAGAAGAAATTGGCGAGAGGAGCTGGAGCCGATAACCTGAGAGTCATTTGACCTGGGAGTAAATGCTGATTGTATCTGTTCCCACTGCAGACAAAAGCCAGATGTTAGTGGGTGTCAGTGGGTTTTTTGACCAGTGTTGCTTCGGTCTGTAGTCAATTTAGGAGACCTTGCATTCACTGGGATTGGCCATAACCCTGTAGTGTAAAAAGACACATTTCTTCTGATGGACCTTCTTGCATTAATAGTGCAAGAAAAACAGAATAGCCATAGTTAGGTAAATATTGTGACTGTGTAGGTGCAAAGAGCAGCATTCAAGAATGTACAACTAACAGGAAACATAAATATTTACGTAGTGTTTTGTCATGCTTCAACATCTCCCTCATCGCCATCCAAAAAACCTAGTTGCTTTTAAGTTACAACTCAAGTAAACGTGTATATATATCATAGAAGTGACATTTCAATTTAACCTTACATAGAAGGTGCTTATAGGATATTCCTCTGCACACATGTCCATTGAAAGATTCAGCTGAGGTCAAAACAGTAAAATCTGTTGGTTCGTGACTTGATGACTTGGACTTTGGTCAGTTCAGTCCGTGGTATTGTTTTGGTTTACAATAGTTTTCAATAAGTATTTAAAGCACGTCCAGTATATGTTGTTTACTAGCCCAAAGTCTAATTTGTAGGGTTTTATGAAGACCCACTCAGAGTTGTCCAGAGGCAATTGCGGTTGTCTTTAAATTCTGCAGCTGGCGTGACTGTTGTGTTAAGAATGTTGCAAGTGAACTTGTTTCACAAAGTTCATTGTACGTACAAGAGCCATCCTCCAAAAGATTAAATCCAACTGTAAATCTGACTGATGTATTCCCTTGAGAGAAGGGGTGGTACCTCTTTAACTCATAGCATAGTTTGTTTTTGCTTTCATAATAGATGAGTTGAGAAAGAAAATATACACCCAAATAACATGTCTGCATGTCATAAACCCTGTCAGCGAAGCTGCTGAGTCAGACCTATTCTTCCACTCCTCATAGTCATTTAGTTTAGAAAGTGCCTGAAGAGGCTACGATACGTTTACACGATACACAAACTTTAACAGCCTGGAGAGTAGTTAAAAGCTTGTAAATGTGTACACAAAATAAAATGCACATATTTCTTTGCTGAGATAACGTACTGATTTTAAATTGCAGAAACACAAAGATTCATTACAGATGTGGGAAATAGGTCAAAACAAAGAACAACTCATTGACATAGCTATTTCTTCTCCCACATTTGTCCTGCAGGGTTGTTTTTTATAATTCTTTGCTCATAAATGGCCCAAACGTACAGATGAACCCTGCACACAAGCACATCTGGATTAGATTTGCATCGACCAACAATTGTGGTTTTGCGGTTTATTCTAGGAATGATTTGTCACAGCACTCAAGGTCGTCTCGTGGATCTTTGCGTGTCGTGTGTACGTTCAGTGCAGCAGAGCATTGTAACGACTGGGCGACACTACACCAGGGCTGTGCTTTATCTTTAATAGCTGACCACCGCTAGTTTTCCTGTGTTTTGGGGCATGGAGAGACAGTCCTGTTTACGGAGCAGGCAGATGGGCGGTTCTCTGTGGCGGTTAGTGCCAAAGTTGTCCTGTGATTAGGAGGTTCAGCTCCAAATGGATACTCACTAAGATTAGGTTTGAAAAAACTCTGTGGTGGGGAAGTAGGTCATGTGGAAACTCTGCTCCAACAAGGAAATGTTATTATTGGGGACAGCTACATTACCTCATGGGAGAAGGTGCACTCTAAACACTGTTGCCCACAAACAACATTTAAAGACTGGGTGGTAAGAAGCTTTGCTTAACACTATCAAATATTTTACCTTAGTCTCAAGAAAACAAATATTCAGGTCATGTCAACAGAAGAACTTAAAGGTCCCGAAAACCTATTTAATCAGTCAGCTCTTATGAAGGATGGGTTCCTGCAAGTTTGGTTTGTTGAAAGTGGCCTTGTCTTGTTTGGAAAAAAGGTAATGTCACATTAGTCTTTCTTTTAAAGATATCTTTTGAGCATTTTACCTAAAGTGATAGGACAGGTTATGTGTGAAATGGAAAGAGAGAGAGCCGGAACAAACCTGCGGCTGCTGCATTAGGACTGGAGCCTCCATATATGTCACTAGTCAGATAAGCACACATGAGATGCATTTGAAATATAATAAGAAGAGAGTTGTTGGGTTTTAAGCTAATGGTCAAACCACATCTTCACAGTTCTGATGCGGCAGGATATCATTAGTATAGTTTATTGCAACTTGGTTGTAATTTATTATTATTATTTTTAAATGTTTCCTCACCAAGTTAATTGCTGAGGTTAGGGGACAAAAACTAAAAATAAGTCACACAAGTTAAAGACTCTCACCATCAGACACCTTTCAAACTCCACTTTAACCAGATGTGTAAGGGAAGGAACACAAAGACCAAACCGTGAAATTTGTACCCAAACTGACCATTGTACCTGCTGTAGTTGTCTGCAGTTTGCTTGTGCAGCGAGGAAGTATTATGGACTTTTCTGGAGCTAAATTGAAGAGCTTTTTAAAACACCAAATACATTTGTTTAAATAATCCTGCTAACCTGTTGTCTGATCACCTGGAAGATCGAGTTACCTGCCCCACTGCACTTGGATTTATGTCACCATATTTCTAGATCAGAGAAGCCCATTCATCTAGTGGGATTGCCTGGGTGGGGGTGTTTGATGTTGAAAGATCCAAAACACCCATTGACCCCAGGTTATATCACTAATGATGTGTCCCAGATGTTTGTTACAAACCAGAGTACAGTGTTACCATAACAGATGGTGAAGGCCAAAGCTACAAAGCATGAGAGTAATATAGTAAAATTCTGGATTTTAAGAAAGTGTCATGTTCTGTTGCCCTGATCAGCTCAGATGAACTAATGCAAATTCTGTTTTTCCTCCAGGACCTGTGTGGAGCTTCCACCTGTGACACTCTTGGCATGGCGGATGTTGGCACCATGTGCGACCCCAAGAGGAGCTGCTCTGTGATCGAAGAGGACGGCCTGCCTTCTGCCTTCACCACTGCCCATGAGCTTGGTGAGCTCTGCTAACACAATTCATTCTTAAATACGCATCAGCACTGCAGCCTTTCCTATAATCTGAATGCACAACAGATAAAAGCATCGGTGTGTTCTGACATCTTGTTCCCCGTCTCCAGGACACGTTTTCAACATGCCACACGACAACGTGAAGGCCTGCGAGGACGTGTTTGGCAAACTGCAGGACAACCACATGATGTCGCCCACACTTATTCAAATCAACCGCACCAGCCCCTGGTCCCACTGCAGTGCTGCCATCATCACTGAATTTCTGGACAGTGGGCACGGTGAGTTTCCACCACCCGTGTGCGCTAACGGCCCCACAGTGGGTTTAAAGAGGCGGGAAGCCAAAACACTTAAAAACAGACATTTAGTAAAACATCTTCAGGCCTTCATGGTTAACAAACTTGCAGCTATGAGCACTGATCACATAGAAAGAAAATACATTGTGATTGTAAAATTATTACTATTACCTCCGCCAAGGAGCTTATGTTTTACCATTGGGTTAGGTTACCAAAAAACTTGGTGGAAGAATTTGGTATGGGTCAGGGAAGAATTTGGTGCTGATCTGGATCAGGAGGCAGCTCCAAAAAGTGTGTTTCACTTTTTCATGTTTTTACATTTTGCTGATTTCCAAGGAAATAATTCAATGATCTTGATGCAAGAAAAAATTACGTATTCAGGGAACTGATACTGACTTGTGACATTTGGTTGGGCTTTGGCGGAGGTTTGTGCTCTGCTAAGTGCTATGAATGGTTCTGTTTGTAACTGTAACAAGGTGCTTTTCATCTAGAATCTTCTCAGGTAAAAGTGAGAGGGTGATTGAGTTTCAGCATCCATCTGCGCTTCAAATGTGACATCTGCCTCACCCATAGTGCCATGCTGATAGGAATGACTCGCGGAAGCCAAAAAGAAATTCATTTGGATGCAGACTGTTTGCCAAGCGGGTCCAACCACAGGACTTGGCCTCGAAGCAATGCTAGAATTTTATTTTAAAAATGCTCCCACATCTGTCCCAAATTAGAGGGCTTGTTCTGGGGAGAGTCACCGCAGTGGTTTGGATAGTGAGGTATATGTGCCCAGTGTTTCCCATGCAGGTTTACTCCAAATAGACAAACTCCTCTGCTCCTCTCTGTGTCCATTTTAGAGATGGCCTGAGAACAAAAGAACGCTAACTAGTCCGGAGCAAGACGCAGAGGAACATTTTTCACTTGACAGGGAGTGATTTCTATCTGACGGTGTTGTTGATTGTTAGTCCTGGCCGTCTGTCATATATCTAGACTTCAAAAAGCTGCGGGGAGAGAAAAAAGCATGTTGCCACATGTTTGAGGCAGTTTTCATGCAGTGCTGTGCCCAGAATTATTCGGAACCTGTTTATTCATCCTCACACTAACACACAGATTACAAGCTATTGTTTACCATTATTGCTCTTTAGAGAGAGATATTATGAAGGAAGAGGACAGGTTCAGTTTATTCAGCGTGTGCTATCAGGTAATCAATGTGCTTTTTCTGCAAATTTTGTGATGCAATGCGGTAAAACTAATTTGCAACCACTTAGAGCTAATTCACCTCAACTTGACATGGCATTAAAACAGCTCAAAGAAAGTGGGCCCATGCTGCATCTCGAATCAGATACTTACTTAAATTAAACTTTCATGTAGTACATCATGTATACAGTTCACTGGTTAATTTCGGCAGTGTCAGTGCCAGTGTTGTCTCAAATCAAACATGGCTGTTGAGTAATTGATAATCTCAACATTAAGCCAGTCTTGTTGCCAAAGTATCTAGTGACTGCTTTGCTCAATTTATAAAAAAAACTTTAACCCCATTTGTGCCCCAAAAAAAATCAATCCTGCTTCCTCTGCCATAATTTTCAGAAATTGTGAAAATAAGTTGGTGGTCTTTCCCTTTCGTTACTTAGGTAGAAAGGTGAATGTTGAAGGAGAGAAGTTTGCAGCATTTCAAATGCAACTTTTGTCAATTTTGAGTGCACCATCTGGAGGTTTTTGGTACATTGTATGTTGTCACTCATGGCAAAGTGAATGCATATATGCACTTAAATAGTGTATGGAAGAGTATGTAAGGATGCAAATTGAAAGAAGGCAGCAGTTTTTCTTCAGTGAACATGACAAATGTGTTTCCACCTGCAATCTTGATCATCATAACTCAAACATAACTTTGTCCAAGTACAAGTCATGCAACAAGGGTGAGATGAAACATGAGAGCTGGAGCTTGGGGGGTTTTGGGCAGAGTTAAAGGATGTATGTGGGGAAAACTGTGCGCGTTCCGTGTGTATGTATCTGTGTGTGGTATGTGGCAATGACCGCATGCACAGCATCAAGCTGCACTTTCAGTTCAAAGAGCCCAGATCACAAAGGCAATAGCTGCTTACTGCCCCTAACCCACAATCCCACCCATACACATACGCATTTCATGAAAAGGATTAGGGAAAGACTGACGCATAATTATAGAATGCATTGTTTTTCATGATTTTGTGATCATGTTTTGGTAAAACATTGGAACTTAATACTTTAATAAAAGTGTTTGCAGCTGGTAAAGAGAAAACAGAGATGACAGCTGATATAGTTTCAGTGTGTTGCTTATTCTGAATCTGCCTCTTCTAGGGGAATGTTTGCTTGACCAGCCTCAGAAACCGCTGGCCCTCCCTGACTTGCTGCCTGGACTATCCTACGTCCTGGACCGTCAGTGTGAGCTTGCATTCGGAGAAGGCTCCAAGCCCTGTCCCTTCCTGCAACCGCCGTGCGGTCGTCTGTGGTGCACTGGAAAGTCTAATGGTCAATTGGTGTGCATGACTCGGCACTTCCCCTGGGCAGATGGCACCCAATGTGGGGATGGACTAGTGTGCGACCAAGGTGTCTGCTCTGACAAAAGGATCCAAACTGTGAAGGTAATACTCACACATGGACTCAGTTCTTGATAACATATACCTAGACTGGGTTTTGATAGGAAAGGTTTGATTATACCATGTATTTGTGTATTCCCAGGTGGATGGCCGCTGGGGTAAGTGGGGCACGTTTGGTTCCTGCTCGCGCACATGTGGAGGCGGCGTCCAACTGTCTAAAAGGGAGTGTAGCAACCCGGTTCCGTCAAATGGGGGTAAATACTGCCAAGGGGTTCGGGTCAAATACCGCTCCTGCAACCTGAACCACTGCCCTGACATAGGTACAAGTCTCTCAAAACAGACAAGTATGTCCTAAGACAAATTTTCCCCTGAGGCATTCCCACCTCTCACCTTCTGTACCTTCCCTTCCTCCCCTCTGTGCAGGTAAGACTTATCGTGAAGAGCAGTGTGAGAACAGTGGCCGGAATTTCAACAACAACCGTGTGGCTTCCTCTGTGGTGTGGGTACCAAAGTACTCAGGAGTAGCCACCGATGACCGGTGCAAACTCATCTGCAGGGCTAATGGCACCGGTTACTTCTACGTTCTGGCACCAAAGGTAATTTGATTGGTGGTTAGAATTTTTTGGGGACTAAAATAAGGTGAGATCTTGAGATATGTCCATGTTTGAGAATGCTAACGGGGGTAGGCCAGCTGCCTATGGTCTAAGAGCGAAGGAAGGAATGAGGGAGAGGTGGAGGACAGTTTATCTCTTTCAGATAGCAGGGTGTGGAGTGAGCTTTAGCAGCAGTGAGGCAGAGTTCACACTTCACTCCATCATAGCGGCCGAGGAGGAGTAGATTAGAGCACTCAGGGGACACGTAGCTCTGAATCACGGAGCAGCTGGATGTTTTAACTACATAGTCATTGCTTTAAAACAAAACTGAGTTTACAGTACTGTGAAGCTGCTCTGGTTGACAGCCTCATGTCACATATATACAGTATGGTATATCACATCATTCTGGTGTCTGTGTATTGACTCTTAATAGTCTATAGGGGATAATGTCAAAGTTTACTCAGTGTGCTTCCCTATTTCTTAAGAAAACAGGACGGTATACATCAGGATAAATATTACCAGCTGACTACATTGAAATAATGAAGGGTAAAAAACTGTTTGAGATGATTATACAATAAGAACAGCTATAGAATAAAAAACGATCTAGCACCTTCAATAACCTGGGACGAAGAAGTAGACCTAAGTGTATGTAGTTCACAAGGTCTGTGAGACAAGAGTTTTGTGTTTTTATGCCTCCGTGCAGGCGAGGGCCAATGGCTTGAGGCATTTTGTTTTCGGGTTGTCCTTCCATCCGTCCCATTCCCGTGCACACATTATCTCAAAAATGCCTTAAGGGAATCTATTCAACTTTAGTTAAAATACTTACTTGGACTCAAGGATGTACTGACAAGATTTTGGTGGTAAAAGGTTAAGGTCACTGTGACCTCCCAAATCCCAATTTGGCACAAATATTCACTTGTTCTCAAAGAATAAAACACGTTAGTAGTCAAATGTCTTCACTTGGACTCAAAGATGAACTGAATACATTTTGGTGCATGGAGTACAAAGGACAAGGTCATAGGGACCTCACGTCGCTGTGAATGTGAAGTATCAGGACTTACCAAAGGGAATTTCATTACAGCTGATACAATTCACTTGGACTCACTTACTAACTGATTCAATTTTTGTCCTCTTGAATTTGATATCTCAAGACTGCTTGAAGGAATATCTTCAACTTTTGATCAGTTGTCACTCAAACTCAAAGATAAAGTTATTCTGTTTAAGGGGTCAAAGGTCACAGTGACCTTATCTGAATCTGGAAAATAAAGTATATGTCTGAACATTTGCATGGAAACTGCACTGGTTGGCAAAGGCATACAACCTTAGTATGGTGATTCTAGTTTTATAAAAGAATGTGGAATATATTGTCTACCACCATCTATCGTGTTTCCTTTTTACTGTGTGTACTTTTAAGTGTATATGAAAAGTTAACCTTGTGTGTCCAGGTTGTTGATGGGACTCCATGCTCCCCAGACTCCACAGGGGTGTGTGTCCAAGGAAAGTGCATCAAGGCTGGCTGTGATGTGAAAATTGGCTCCAACAAGAAGTTTGATAAGTGTGGAATCTGTGGAGGTGATAACAAGGGATGCAAGAAGGTGTCTGGACTCTTCACAAAGCCTGCGTGAGTAAAACCCACAACGTCATGGGAGAGCCTTTAGAGAATACTGTTTATGTCATTCCTACATCAATATGATAGCATTATCAGCTTCAGCCTTCTATTATAAGCTCTGATTGACTTTAATGTGTTTTTGCATGCAGGCACGGTTACAACTTTGTCGTAATGTTGCCAGTGGGTGCGGCCAACATAGACATCCGTCAGCGAGGCTACAAGGGAATCATGAGTGATGACAACTACTTAGCATTGAAGAACAGCGAGGGCCATTACCTTCTTAATGGGAATTACGTTGTATCTGCCGGGGAGAGGGACATCATGGTCAGGAGCAGCCTGCTGCGCTACAGTGGAACAGCTGGCCTCTCCGAGACCCTGCAGGCTGTGAAGCCCTTGGGAGAAGCCCTGACTGTGGAGGTGCTGTGTGCAGGCCAGATGACGCCTCCTCGAATCCGTTACTCCTTCTACCTCGCACGTCAGACCAAGGAGGACAAGACTCAGAAGAAAGAGGGGCGTATTAACTCCCATAACAGTGTCCTGGCGGAGGATAGTGTCAATGAGAAGGGAGGAGACACTCTGAAGGAGGTTTACAGAAAGGAAGATCCTATTCTTGGGAAATGGATATCGACAGGCTGGGATGAGTGCTCAGTGACCTGCGGTAGTGGTATCCAGAGGAGGATGGTGCAGTGTCTGAAACCAGATGGGAAGCCGGGATGGGATTGTGATTCTTCACAAAGACCTGCAGCCACCAGGGTTTGTGGAGACCCGTGTCCTGAGTGGCATATTGGGCAGTGGGCACCTTGTTCAAGAACCTGTGGGAAGGGCTTCAAGAGACGACCATTGCAATGCAAAACTCAACCTGGGCATCTGCTCCCAAGGAACCACTGCTCTGGCTTACGCAAACCACAGGAGCTGGACTTCTGTAATCTAAGGCATTGCTAGTGACTTAAACCATTAAAAATAAAATGTATTAAAATGAATCCACATCCAAGTATTATACACACCATGGTCTTCAGGTTTTTTCCACCTGCATCATGGGACTGTTAAGGGATGATGGAAACTTGGAAGGAAAATGAGAATATTGGAAGGAGAGTGAAATTCGCAGGATGAATGCCGGAAGATATTTTTCTCTGTCATTGGTCTGACTTCAAAAACACATTATCCATGTCTAAATCTGATGGCAAAATAACATAATACAAGGTCAAATAATATTTAATTGAATCCCTTGTACAGTCTATGCAGAATGCCCATGTGCAAATAATCACTTTAGTTTGCCTAATGTGTCAGGACGAATTTTATATAATATTGTAACTGTGCAGGTTTCAAAAATTTTAGTTGGATCGTACAAATAGATCAGTGCGGCCGGCTGGTTGGCCAGAAACATTACTCTATTAATTTTTCAAAAAGAAAACAAATGTTTGACAAAGCTTCGTAACCAAGTACAGAATAAAATGTCATTTCTGTTCGCTGCAAAACACTTTTACAGAGAAGGACATTTTGTGCTTTACAGTTGATGCTAGTTACATGTGTTGCTGCATCATTTACACAGGGAAAAAATTATATATATTGTCCAGTAAAAACCATTGTGTGATTGTTACTCATGCTTTACTCAGTTTAAAGCAGTTTCACAGCAACAAATAGCTAACAATGGAGCCAGCATTATTATTATCATCATCACAAAAGCAGGAAGGAATCTCTAGCCTTGTAGACAGATTTTTCTGCAGACCTCATTTAGCACAGTCATGGAAACAGTTTTAACTAGAATTGGAGGTCACACTAGTGACTTTCATGACAGATAAAACTAAACAAGGCAGGCAACAATGACCGATGGTTTGCTCCCTGTCAGCTGGTGTGACTGCTAGCTCAGTGATTTCATCGGGCTACACCCAAACTTGCACAGCTCATTTCAGATATGGGCTTATCCTGATGTCTCACACGTCAACACACTCATGTGCATGCACATACCCACATGTATTGTGTTCAATTCCCGCCCTCTGTGTTCATAATGTTGATTGCTTCCTTCATCAAACCACAACAATTATCTCTTCAGTTCATAGTGTTCAGCCAGTTGTGAAGCCTAAGTTATGCCTGTCTGGCACAGTTACCACAGATAATTTATTATCAGTGAAACGATGAAGAGGGGAAAAAAACTGGCAAGCCCTCTGTGATACTGTGCAGAATGTGTTTCAGTGGATCTCCTTGTTCATGGCCCCACAGTCTGAGCCAAGATGTTCTCTCTGCACACTCGATGAAATCCTGTAACCTATTATATTCTTGTTTTGTTTCTGAAAGGGTCACATTGTCCACTCCAATGTCCAGCTGCAGGACAGATCCTGTGTTAGCTGGATTACTATTTTATTTTTTTTGTCTGCTTTTGCACTTTGTACAGCAAAAGAAACCAATGACCTATAGAGGCTGTACTGTATACTATGTATACATTTATTCAGCTCTGTGCAAAAAATAATGTAAATACTTTTTAAATCCTTTTTTACACAGGTATTTGTAATTGTCTTTGACTTCAGAATATTTATTCCAAAAATAAAGCCATTAATGAAAAGTTATAACTCATACTGTGTTTTTTCTGTTCTGTGATTTAAGGTCGGTTTCCGGGCCTGGCGCCTAAAGCCAAATTCAATTCATTCCAATGAAGTTGCTATGATCAGTACAAGGTCAAGGTAAAATCCTGGTCATTTTTTAACAATGCAATGCAGATTCAAGCAAGCAATTCTGACCATAGACGGGATATATATCTCCACAATGATCTTTATACAAAGACCGGACCTCTGAGGGAACAGAGACTCAGAGAGCCAAGAAGTGGAGAGGTCACTGTACGTAGCTTATAGCTGTGTTTGCACTGTTCACTTTTATTGAAACTCTTCCGCAGAATTCCATGTTACAACTAGAAGGGCACTCAGAGAGTACAAACCTCCGTCACTTGACCTGGATTATTTGGATCTGCACCAAAAACACGGTGTAAATGAGGCTGTTTCGAGTCGAATATGAATGCCGAGGGTTGCGGACACTTGACCCCACACAAGCAGTATGGAGGCAACAGCGTCCCAACATTTGTCTTTCTTGGTGTTGTCTTTATACACCATGTTCCGAGGATCATACAACTCACTGTACTTCTCCACTTCAATTATTATTATTCCACTTCAACATGGATGACGTTTTCAATGTCATCCATGTTGAAGAACTTCTCCGCTGTTTGCTCCGTTAAACGTCGGGTGTCGGGGTAAATTACGTATTCTCCACTCAAGCCTATGTGGAGAATACGTAGCCCCCTCTCTCTCTCTTTTTATCTGTATCACTGCTTGTGTGGCTGTAGTGGATGGGCAGTGGGGGACATTTAATAATGTCATTGGTCAAATTAAAACTCCAGGACAACAGAAGGGGACTTCAAAGTATGGGATGCATATTTGATAATTTATATCATATAAAATATGTCATCAATATAGTTTAATATCGTTTTTCAGTGTGTTTCCTGGTGCGATACACTCGAGTCAAGCGCAAAAAATAGACCAGACGCCGAAACGATCGCTGCACGGAGCGAGGCAGCCTTGGCCTAGCGCGGTGCTTCAGCCTCCGGTGTGACCCGCACAAAGTTTTAACATGGGAGTGGATGGGAGCCAGCTGTTATTTAAGGCTTGGCGCTGAGCTGAAGGGTCGCTTCGGCATCGCTTCAGCGTCCGGTGTGAACCCGGGGTTAGTAAATAACTCAAAATGCATTGCTTAACATACGTCACATACTACGTTGCTCTGATTGGTTGTAGGTCTATCAAATTGAGCGAAGAGGAATTTTATTTCCTGGTCAGTTGAAACACGCCCCCTAATCACAACCCAATGGAGCGGTCTCAGACTCACATTCTGACTAGAATTGTGAGTCTGACAACGTCAGGCTAGTCCTATGGACAACCACACTAAACTAATGAATTAACAAGCTTGCAAAATCTTGTAATCTGGGAAAACTTATTTTTTCGTCTTCAATAACTATATATTGGAATGGCTTAGGACAGTGTTTGTGTATTAGTGGTTAGCTATGCAGCTACAGCAGTTCACCAACAAGCCAAGACAGTGGTCACTTTACCTCACCATGCTTCCAGAGTCAAATCTTTCTCAAAGATGAAATTTGCGGTGACAGTTTTTAGCATGACCTACTCTTATAACTGTTTGACAGCTGCCACAGCCTAATGGACCAACAATTCAAGTCCTAACAAAATTATCCTGTGGAGGTCATGGCCTCTTGACCATTTAGAACTGAAGACGCATTCTGGTGAAAGGTGAAACGTCTTCAAGGAACTACAGTAAGTCACCTGGCATTGTCCCAGGTCCACCAGATATTATTAGTCTTCATCTGATGCTGACAAGAATTAAATATGTATAGTTCATAGTCCTGAAGAGGTTTAAAATTTTGCATTTAACAGCTTAAAAATCCAACTTCTCATTATAAGTAAGCCACTCGACCTTATAGTGCGGGTCGGCAAAAAATGTACCAGAAGAGAGAGAGGAAGCAGATGGAGGGTGGACTATAAAACATATGTGGGCATATGTGCATACTGTAGGAGAGATTGGTGGACAGCACGCCCTGTAGCATTTCACTGTAGCCTTGAAACCCTGCCGTGCAATTGTATCATGGTTAACATTTCAGACATGCAACTACAGATATTTTCCACTGGGTGATGTGCACTCTTTTTCCTTGTCTGGATCTGTGACCAGTCCAAGAATGCAGCTGTGTGTGAGAAGGTGGAAAATCTGAATTGTGTAACTTTGACATGATGACTTATGCATGTCTGAGGACTTTGAGAAAAGGGTCAGAGTCTAGCATGGGAGGTCTTGTCTCAGACATTTTATGTAAAATACGGCAGAATGGTCTGACCTACATTAGAGCAGATAGAGGAAAAGGTGGAGGTGAGCCAATGGAAATATTTATTTGTTCCCCTCGTTGCCTCTTGCTTGGGATTGCAGTCATATCTAGTTGCAGGTTACATGGTTTTAATTGGGCCAGACTCCTTATCTACAAGATTGTTTGGCGGTGGACCACTTGCAGAAACTTGGACTATGGGCAGAGAAGGTCTCTGGTTGGTCCCTGGTTCAAATCCACGGAGAAACAACAAAAAGACGAACCTGGATTGATCTGTCCAAAAATCCAAGAGGACAGTACAGAGACAGCCTTGGCAAAAGTCACTAATGACCTTTCAATAGCCTCAGATCAGGGACTTGTGTCTGTCCTCGTTCTGTTAGATCTCAGTGCAGCATTCGACACAATTGACCATCAAATTTTATTACAAAGACTAAAACAGTTAATTAACATTAATGGAACCGCCCTTAACTGGTTTAAATCGTATTTTTCTGATCACTCCCAATTTGTGCAAATTAATGATGAGTCATCTGTGCGCACCAAAGTTAATCATGGTGTTCCACAGGGCTCTGTGCTCGGCCCAATTTTATTCTCATTATATATGCTTCCACTAGGAAACATTATCAGGACACACTCGGTAAACTTCCACTGCTATGCGGATGACACCCAGTTATATTTGTCAATAAAACCTGAACAAAGTAATCAATTAACTAAACTTCGAACATGTCTGAAGGACATAAAAACCTGGATGACCCGCAATTTTCTCTTTTTAAACTCAGACAAAACAGGGGTTATAATACTTGGCCCCAAACACCTTAGAGATGCATTATCTAATGATATAGCTGCGCTAGACGACTTGCCCTTGCTTCCAATGAAACAGTCAGGAACTTGGGAGTGATCTTCGATCCTGATTTATCCTTTAATAGTCACTTAAAACAAATTTCTAGGACCGCTTTTTTCCACTTGCGTAATATTTCAAAAATTAGACATGTCCTTTCACAAAAAGATGCAGAAAAACTAGTCCACGCCTTTGTTACATCGAGACTGGACTATTGTAATTCATTATTATCAGGCTCCAGCAGGAAGTCGTTAAAGACTCTACAGCTTGTCCAAAATCCCGCAGCACGTGTCCTGACGAGAACAAAGAGAAGAGAGCACATTTCTCCAATATTAGCATAGCGCCTTTATACCTTAAAGAGCTGTTAATACCTTATAAACCCACTAGAGCACTCCGCTCCCAGAATTCAAGCCTACTTGTCGTCCCTAAATTCTCTAAAAGTAGAGTAGGAGCCACAGCTTTTAGCCATCAAGCCCCTCGGCTGTGGATTAATCTACCACTTTCAGTTCGGGAGGCAGTCATCATCTTTTCGTTTAAAGTAGGCTCAAAACCTTCCTTTTTGATAAAGCTTATAGTTAGAGCTAATTAGTGCGGCAGAACGTTACTTGTTCTATTTTGTGACACATGACACACGGAGCTTCTCTTTCCAGCTTCTCCTTCCTCTTCTCCATCCCTATCCCCCTTCCCCGGAATCCCTTTGCTTTATCACCCGCAGATCCAGGGCCTCTGTGGCCGCACCATGGATTACGGTTTGTGGATCGCGCACCGGGGGTCGCGGTGTTGGATCCAGTGTGGCGGATTCTGAGTCATGTGGGCTGATCGTGGTGCTGGTGGCGGACCCTGTGTCGCGTTGGCATTGGGCACGGGCGGTGGACCAGGACCGCAGTGGTGGCTTGTGATGGGTCCTCCTGGTGGGCGGCGGTGGACGGTGACTGAGGACTGGAGTGGCGTCTGGTCTGGATGGTGGATCGTGGTCTAGATGGTTGCTGAGCATGGACTGTGCTTGCAGCGGGACTGCTTGGCATGTCATGTTGGGGTTGTCCTTCGGGATGTCTACCCTCATCAATGCTGCTAGAGACTTTGATTATTGATGATGTTCTCCTGCACGTGGCATCTATTGCACTTCTGTCCGTCCTGGGAGAGGGATCCCTCACATGTGGCTCTCTCTGAGGTTTCTACATATTTTTACCCTGTTAAAAGGTTTTTTTGTAGTTTTTCCTTACTCTTGCTGAGGATTAAGGACAGAGGATGTCACACCCTGTTAAAGCCCTATGAGATGAATTGTAATTTGTGAATATGGGCTATACAAATAAAATTTGATTGATTGATTGATTGATTCTCCCTACCCTGTCTAGTGCCCCTGAGCAAGGCACCTTACTCCCCCAACATCTGCTCCCCGGGCGCAATACATGGTCGCTCACTGCTCTGTGTGTCCTTCACCAGATGGGTCAAAAGCAGACGTTACATTTCCCTACCTGCATGAGTGTGCATGTGCATGGCTCTGCATGTGTTTGGGACTAATAAATGCATCTTAATCTTAATCATCTTCTCTCAAGTGAATTTGGGAACTCGGAAAAAGGTGTCTAATTCAAAAGGAGGCCCATGTTCTATTTGAACTAATTACTGTTAGAGTTATTGACCTAAATAATTTGGTCTTTGAAGTAGTGCAGTTTATATAAACACTTTTCCATAAGAGTGATGCTAAGTGTTATATGTGTTGTTCTATAATTTTGCAGACTGTCCCATGACTGCAATTCCAAGGTTGGATGGTCACCACTGGTCCTTTGAAAGATAACTGTTAGCAATCACCATGATATATGTGTATATCAGAAACAATAGCACTGTACTATATTTAGAAATTTAGGAACAAGATCACATCACTAAATACATTTAAAAAAAGGGTTTCATAGAGAACTTTCTGACCAAACTGGCCTTTGTAAGAATCTATCTTCATCTACACATCAAATTCCTGGACAACATTTCCATACTTACTGTAATTATATGTGGACAATGGAGGATTTTTCCTTGAGTGTTGCCTCCAAAGTGGTTGAGATAATCTGTCTAAATTGGATGCTACTTTATAATCATACTGATTATTAATTTGTTTGGCCCAATCAAATTATATTGCAGATATGCAGCAGTTTTCCAAGATCATACTTGGGCGAGTACTTTATAACCAGAAAAATACTACTACAAATCAGAATGACCTTTTATCCTGGAGCAAAACACAAAACCACTTGATATTGAACAACAAGCTCCACCAGCTTCACTCAGCCACCAGTGCAACATGCAATTAAAAGAAATAACAGAAATTCCTTTGCTCCCGTAATATAGTTCCCCTACCAAGGAAAGCCTTCACCCTAATTAGTAAAGCCATTATGTGCCGGTTAAGAGTTTCTGGAGGTAATTAGAGTGATGAGCCTAAGAGACACATTTTCGATGTGGCGTCTTCTGTCTGATCAGCAGCAGATTGTTGATTTTGGAGCTTTTAGCTGAGTCAGAGGCACTGCACACCACAGAGCATTTTAAAGATATACCCTCTCAAAGACGTTCTTTGTGCAGAGTCAATGTAATTTTGAATGCACCCTCAATAATGCGCATCTGTGAGGAGGTCTGCTGACTGCAGCAGGAACTGGATCAGTCTGCAAACCATAGTGATGACAGATCCACAGCTGACCTTTGTTCATTCAAAACCATTCTAATGATTCAGCTTAATGTGGCTGAATTAAACCGCCTGCCTGTTTTGTGTTTTTGACTAATTCAGTTTCGTTGTGGGGTTGTAGCTTTGTAGCTTTTGTAATCACTATTAACATTATCAACAAGTCAAAAAAACAATTCTCAACACAACAGTATTTAACATTTCCATTGTTGAACAGTAAAGCTAAAAGGTACATCTTCCAAAAACAGCAACTTAAAAAGAAAGCTCAAGAATTTTTAGGAGATACTCTTATTTATTTAAAAGGAGAAGTTTGATCAATAACAACTATTGTATGGTTATATTGCTTCTGACAGCCAACTGAGCCAGCACAAACAGGAAGGTGTCCTATGGCTCTGTCCAAAAATGGCAAAACCCGTATGTGTGACTGGTTGCTGTTCGGGTTCTCTGCTGATCCCTTAGCAACTGGTCCCAACTATAGACTGACTGTGAATACAAATTGATGTAACGTCTCTGCATCTTACCGTTGCTCAAAAAATTGAAGCTAAAATACTAGGATTCAGGTGCCAGTATCCTGTGCTTTTGAAATTGTTTGGAGCCAGAGTAAGTGTATTAGTCATCGCCCATGTCAGATCTGCTATACTGTAGCAAGCCACAGAGGGGCAATCAACAGGATTTGGCGTCACTTTTGAGGAGCCATCATGTCGTTGATTCTTAATTCTATGCTCCCAACCAAGAAAAAGTCTTGTAGATGGTGTAAAATTGTAAAATTTAGAGGTGTTGCTTGACAGATTTAGTTGCTTGTGGACAGAGCTAAGCTTGTTTATAGTCTGCGATTAATTTAGCCCAAATGAACTTAACTCTTAAAACATTTCCTGAGGGTAAGATGAAAATGATTGTTGCTAATAGCTAACATTTTCATGAACACATTCTCACTTAGTTATTCGTATTTGTTCTTTTAGTTATTTTGAAACTACAGAAATATCTTGTTGATACAAAGGTTCAGCAAAAATTGAATCTTGTAGCGTAGTGTGATTGCAGCACTGGGGCTTAGCCTGACAAAGATTCTTACATTACTTATCAGTAACAGTCACCCTTGACCTTGCTAGAGGGGAAACATGATTGAGGATAAAAGGGAATTGTGGTGGAAATTGGTCAACAAATGAGGTTCTGAGACAAGTTGTCTTTGTAAATGTATTTGTAAAAAGCTTTCTTCAGAAAGGATCACACAGGCAAGGTGGAAGCTCAAGTTAAATTAAATGTGAAGTGTCTGTGCTCATATTTAAGTATCTCTGTCTGGACTACCTCCTGACCCCGAAACACGCAGAGGGGGGTATGTGAATGTATTGTTCTTTGTCTGGAACCTAACGTCTGTAAAGGTGTGAGTTATAGGCTGCATCCTAAATGTGTTTGAGAGGAAATGTGTATACTGAGGGTGCTGTGTCAGTCAGCTGAGCTCTTCAAACAAAGGACAAACAGTTAAACCAGAGTAGAGCAAACGGTCACTATAGAATTCAGGTGATCTCAGGATCAACTTCTGCAAGACATGAATAGACAATGGGATCACATGCTAGAAAGTGGGTGCCATAAAATTTATGTTGAGCTGTACCCTATATTGAAATGTCTGCTGTAAGCATAAACTAAGAAGTTATTAAGTACATTTCCATTACAGGAAACATAATCTGCTCCTCTTTTCTATGCTGTTTTCGTTGTTTATTTAAACAAAATTATGTTTAAAGGTGTTTTTATATGAACATATACAGTATATATATGATTTAGCTTTTTGATGGAAAACCCTCCAAGTGAAAAGTGATGAGGACAGAAAGCAGTCGAGTAGTTTGTAGATCTGAAGAGATAAACCCTTGACTTCAATATGAGTGTGCTTTTGTGGTATGTCTGTGTGCAACAGGGTCACTGAGGACATTCCTCTGGCCAGAGCTTATTATTTACTAAATCTCAGAGCATTTTAGAGGAGCAATGACCACTTTCTGAACCCCAGAATTTAGTGTCAGGACTCTGAATACAAAGCATTGATAGCAGGTTATACAATGCAGACATGTTAGACTTCATCCATGATGCTCATGAGATTAGGCCAAACTAAGTAGACACACCAGACACAGAACACAATCGCCTAAAACCTGTCTGCAATGGGATTGAAAGGACTTGTTCCCTTTCATGTTAAATCTGACATTTGTCAGACAAAGAAAGAGCTGTTAACTGGGATTTTACATAGTCTAGCAATATAAGTACAACAATGGCACAAAGCTCTAGTTTCACGTTGATGTGAAATAATGTTTATGATATCAGCTTTCAAAGTACATTCATAGAGCTAATTGGTTCGATATTGATCGAAGTCGAAAATACGTCTCAACCCAGACATTAGCTTGCAAGGTCTTCTCAGCATCAACCTGGATAATAATTATATTATTTATAATTATATCGCCAATGCATATGCCTATGCCATGCAAATATAAAAGCGGTACTCTATATCACTGTTTGAGTTTGATTGTAGAAATAATAGTGAGATGAAAATGTAGAGAGGGAGAGAGATCTCACATTTAATATGGTGGTGCTTAGTTGCCAATTGTGCAGGGACATTTTAATGAACTGTTTAGCTTTTAGCTTATAATGTTTCCCAAATGTAAATATTTAAAGAAATCGGACAGTGGTATAATATGTTTACTACTAAGTATCCTCATAATAAAGATCCATTATCCTACTAATGCTTTTGGTGACCATTGCTTAAATCCTAAGTAATTATTTCCAGGCTTGAGGTCTGTATTAACCCAAATGGGGGAAATCGGGATGAGAGGGAATTTTGCCTAAAGCATTCTGCGCCTCGTGCCATATCAACAGAGTATTTAGAATAGGCTGAGAGTCGTTTTTAAGTTCCTACACGGATCAGAAAACATCTTAACATTTAAATCAAGTCCATTTGTGGGCAATGGCTCCGTTTTCACCCAGGGCAATTGTGGTTGTGGAGAAAACCACAGTGGAGCAGCTCTTAATGGGGCTGACAAATAGTACCAAATTAGGTTCAGCACATTATGTCCCCTCCGTCACATGGGAGTTATATTAAGTTGGGTGAAGTCTTGGATGTTTATTATTTCAATTCAAATTAACAAAACATTTCTTCGAGTTTGAGGAAAGCTTGGAGGGGGTGCAAGTGGGATAGATTGAAACTAGAATGACCAAGCGAGTGCATCTCTCAACCAAGGCCCAATAGTCCCCTTCTGAATCCACATTGAAATTCACTTAACATATCAGTGCCCTGAACATGTCTGATTTTCACTTACTTTTAATGTAACTTTATTTCATAACTTAAGAATTTACTAGGATTTGATGGCTGTATAACCTGAACAGTTCTCAAGGGTCCCAAAGCTGCACTGTACACAAATCAGTGTAGAGATGAACTGATTCTGATAAGTCAGAAAAGTGGCACATCATCTGCATCTAAAGCCACATGGTCGTCTACAATTGTAATTGGAACTCTGCCATAGGTATTAGATAGCAACGTGTTATTAGCTAAATGTTCAAATGCAAAAAAATGACACAGATCCATTTGCCCTTAAATAATTAGTAGGTAATGATTATAGTCTTCTGATAAGCCGGGAATTTGAAGTTAGTTTTAAGGCTTCACTGGTTACATCTGCAATAAGAAGTTTAAAAGAACTGAACAATAACTGTGACCAGGTTTCATCTTTCTGTTTGTCTCCTCTGGAAACACTTCTGATGTCATCTTTGCTCCATGCTCTGTGGTTGTGTATTTACTTGTAATGCAGTGTATCTATTGGTAGAACACATTTTATATATAAATATAAATATATATATATATATATATATATATATATACATTTTTTTATATTCACATGAGTAAAATCTGGAGAGGTCAGTTTGCAACAGAGAATATGTCTGTGTTCAAACACAGCATCAAAGGCCTGTAGTGCAGCCATATGAACACTGTTCCAGTGCAGCTGTGTGAGAAATAATTTAATGATTCATTTGAGTTTGTTATCCAAAGGCACACCATCTCCCCCAAATCTGAGGTTTCATATTCCATTTACTCCAATCAAGAGGTTTTTAAGGTCCCAGAATGAGGACGGAGATTAAATAGAACCATGTGTTTAGCTTTGAGAGGGGATATGGTAAGTCCCAAAAAAGGTTAGGGGGGAGGGCTTCTTTAAGCAGTCTGACATTTATTCTTCACACTGTAATTTTGATCACAAAGACAAACCAAGGCAAATACAAATATGGCACCAATCACGGAGCTGTGATGACAGTCACATAGTATACAGCACACTGAAAGGGAAAGTTAGAGCTGGCTGCTTGGCTGCTCATGAATTTACTCGTGGATAATGTGGGTCGTCTGGCTGATTTGGATCCTTTGTTTGACCTGAACTTATCACAAGTTTGACTTGCCACTAACAAGGGCAGAAACGTTTCAGTTTTTGCAATTGAATGAATAAACCTGTAATTCATTTTCTCGTAGTAGATATATGAAGAATGAGTATTGCATATAATATTCTGCGTTATCGTGTCATTTGTTGAAAAATGTCTGACTCCCTCAGAGTTTCTGGCTGGCTGTGCCTCCTGGTTTCAACAGGGAGTCCTAATGATGCTCCCGAGTCAGTTAAGGGAAACAAAATGGCAAGTTTTTTTTCCAAAATGTGACAAGCTGTTGGCAGAGAGAGATGATCTGCTTAATTTCAAAACGTCAAATTGTGCCGTTAACCTTGGCTCAGAAAAGAAGTGAAGCCCTGTTGCCTGTGGTTAGTATGTGTTTCGATTTTGGCCACATCGGTCTGGCCCTGCCCATCGCCAAAGATTGAATTCATTTTTCACTGGATAAGCATCCTGAAGGGAGAAACAAGAGGATGAAGTCATATGGTGATGCTATAAACCTATAAAACTTGGTGTTTAACAGGAGTAAGGGCATTTGATTCTCTATCTGGATATAAATGTAGACTCTAATGTGCCGCAGACAACGTAGCATTATCAAAAAGTTACTTACCTAAAGTCTATAATCCTAAATGAGGATTCGAGAGCTCTCATTAAAAGTTATGATTTATGAACATGAGCAATCAAGGCCAGGATCCCACTAATCCAAACCTGCTGTGAGCAAAACACCCTAAAATATCTGGAAAATACATCAGATCTGTTTTAAAGACACACAGCGAGGACATATGCTGCAGAGTGGATAATTCTCATGTAAGTGGCCACAGACGTAAAATCATGTTCTCTTTCTTGGGATATGCAAAAACGACAGCATGTTTGTTTTAGATTAATACATCCACAAAGAGGCTATGTTTTTTTTGCACTTCACTTATTTTAAAATGAGTGTTTTTTTTTCCTCTTTGGATTGAGCTAACAATCAAGTTCAAGTCAGGATGTTCAGATTAAGATGACATGCAGATGTGGAAGTTTACCCAGTGAAAACAGAAGAAGGAAAAGAAAAACAAATAAGCCGCGAGAGAGAGAAAGTGGAAATATTTTTCCAGCAGAACAATTTGAAAGAGCAGCAAGAACGTATGCTTCCTCTTGGCTTCTAAATGTCAGCATGGGGTGATCTGGAATTCTTATCAGAAAACCAGTGCAAGTGCAACTCATTAATCGTGGAGGGGATATAAAGCGAATGTCCCTGCAGGTCTCTCTCATGTTAAGCCAAAGCCTATGGGAAGTGTCATCATGTTTCCAATCTCATTTAGTTCTTTTTTTTATCAATCCACAATTGTAATATTCAAACAAAAATGATGTAGTAAATCACAAACCCTTTCTCTTTCTATGTAGACCACATCAAGTGCTGCCAAAAGTATGAAGATATATCCAATAACAGTTGAATGGATTTTCTTGTTGCACATGCAATATGGTTTCTAAAGGAGTGAAAACAAGACACGATAAATTATTTTCAGGTGCACTTTGAGCTGTTCTCTTGGGGGGGGGGGGTTGCTTCAGTCTGTGCAAGTATTTCCTCTTGCGAGACGTCTTTATCGGACCTGCTTCAGAATATTATTTTCTAGCACTGAAAGTCAAAGATCAACATGAGTAATGATTGAGCTCATGATGATGAATAGTGGCTGTTTTCATCTCTCAGGTTCCTTTTGAACTGAAGGGGACCAACAACTGTGCGGAGGCCGAGTGTCAGAGGGCTCAGGGGCAGATTCAAAACAACCTGTAAAAGTTCATTTCCAGGGGGACAGATAGGAAGGTGTGAACAGGTTTTACAAGCAGATGCAGTATTTCAAGCGTTGAATACCTGTGTGGCACATAAAGGCATTTGGTTTTCTAGATACAGAAGATCTAAACTCTTGAGGAAGGTGATCACTTCAACCAAAAACCTTTGCATGAAGAGTTTAAATAAAACTACTCCTAAAGTCTTCCCTGGAAACACAGTGTGGTGGTGATACAGCTTTAAATACTGGGAAACCTTGGGAGCCTGAAATCGAGTTTTCTTCCTGAAACTGAAAACCTTCAACAGATCATTTTTATGAGCAAAAGTCTACAGCAATGCTGGCAGCTCTTTGAAGCTGGCACTGCAGTAGTTTGGCCTAAATGCCAATGTCAGCATTACAAAATGCTCATAGAGACAATGCCAGGAGCTAATGTATGAAGTTTAATGTTTACTGTGTTCAGTGTCTTAATTACGCTCGCTACCATTCTAATATTTGATAAGCTGAAGATGCTGGTCATTAATGCACTGGAGTTTTGATTCATTAAAATATTCACCAGATGATGACAAGGGCTGACTAATCAAGGGATCGCCATTGTCATGGTCAATCCTGAGGGAAACAAGAGTACCTGTGCAAGATTTGTTGGCATATTTCATATTTCAAAACCACAAATGTGAACCCGGTCATTATAATCTTCAGGATGTGAGCTAGCCTTATAGCAAACCATCAAAGGATCACTCTGTACCCAAGTGTTGGAGCGAACTGACTAACGGAGAGCTAGAATGACTAAAAATTCCACAAAAGGATGAAAATCACACCCAGGTTCCTAGTGATAAACCTTTATCTCAGAGTAATTAAGAATTATCAGAACTTAACGGGAAGCCAACAAAGACACAGTGATAATTACATCAAAACTCCTAAAACATTATAGTTTAATAGTTGGTGCTATATAATTGAACCATTCCAGGCATAGACTGTAAAAAGATGGACGAAACATTGCCACTTCCAATATGTGCTTGGATATCCAAATGCTGCCATTTAGCACATTTGGAGCCAGAGTCTGGGCAGTAACAATTTGGGGATCAAGCCGCGGTACCCAAGTCCCGCCAATGCACATGCTCGGCCAATCAGGAGCCAGTCTCAGCTGTTAAAAAATTACAATATTAATTTTTAGAAAAACAATTTGTGTACTTTAACTTTTTAAACTTTTTAAACTTTTTTGGCCCATGTCTAAGCCCCTAATATGGATGAAGAGTTTACAGCAAGATGACGATTGAGAGACTTTGGCTTACTTTTGCTGAGGGGGGGTGTATGAACTACACTGCAAGATGACGATTGAGACACTTTGGCTTCAAGTTTGCTGATCTGTCACATCGTCCATCTTTATATACATAAAGTGTCTCTGGTTCCAGGCAAAGCACTTCAAATAACATTGACTTACTCTTCAGAGGCATCTTTACATTTCTGATTAATTAAACAAAATAGAGTAAAACATACGTTAATGATACCCCTTTTATTTCCCTCACTGCACCACTCATGTAAGGAATTGTACAGTTACTGCCAACTATGGAGACGTTGTGGATTTTGAAGGCAAACATAGATTTATGTATTTTACAGTTAGTGATGTTTTTACAGAGGTAAAGAGTCACGTCCCTTTTTCTTTTTCTTCACCTGCCACCATAACTTTCTGATGAATACTTAAAAAGATTTCCTGTATTCATTTTCATCATTATGTTAAAATCACTGCAGTATATACTACTTCTCATGTGAGTGATCCAGGCTAATTTGCAACATTGTTTGATGCTAGTTCCTTATGCTTCATTTGGCCTGTCAATGACAACTTAAACATTCTCTCTAATTAATTTGACTAAAATGTCACTATTATGCATATTTGAGTATTTATATCTCTGCTTCGAATGAAGCCACCGTGGGAGTAAGATGTGTTTTGAAATCTGCTGCCTGAAACAAATTATATGTGAAGTGATTTGTAACTATGAGAGACTTGCTGTTCTGTTACATTGATTCAAAGAACAAAGGAGACACAAAAACAATAAACTATTAAAACTAGAATTACTAGAATTAACGCCCTGTTATATTCCTCCCGCACCCAGTGCAGTTTTTTACCGAAACTTTGAACCATGAAATCAAATGAGTTCATCCTTGAGTCCAACTTAATGTTCCCTCAAAGTGTCCTAACGCCTTTACAAGAATGGTTTTGAACAGATAGAAAAAAAGACATTGCTGAGGCAAGAGTCATTACCACCCAAAAATATGCCTTTAACCCTGTGGTATAATTATAAGATGCAAATGCATGACACAGTTTTAGTTAGCTAGAGATAATGTTAGCAGTTTATGGAAACTCAAATTGAATAGAATACAAAACCTCGACTTCACCACTGAAACAAATGTTTTATTTTCATTGGAGGTAAAAAAGATCTTTCAAATCAGTTATTGTGTGGCCAGCGTTTGCTATTGCCCTGGGGCATCATACCATAACTGCTTCTTGTTTGTTTCCTCAGAGAACACACTGGAAAGAATCTCTCTGGTTGTATATTCCCCCAAATCATCTCTGGTGACTCATTTGAGAAAGTGCTCACATCCATGCATAAGATTGATTTACTAAAAGTTCTTGAACCTCCTTTAGTATACAGGGTTTTTGTGGTCACTTTGAGAGCTTTGTTTAAAATGATATTATCTTGGTTTATGTAATGAAAAAAAAGCTGTGCAAATCCAAAAATATTTAGGACATTTTCCGGATGGGATCTGTGTGACAACGCAGAACTCAAGAGTAAGCTAGAACACCTTTCCTGCCAACCCCCTAATATGAGCTTATGTGAGAACCCAGCAGGAAAGTTGTCACAGCTAGCAAGTGGGCGTATTGACGATGTTTTTAACATGGGACGAAAACAAAACTTAAACTTTAAAAAGAAATATGTCAGGATGAAGAAGAGGTTACATGTACATGTAGAAAACTCTAACAAAGATCTCCACTTGGAAAGATGTGTGTTCAAAAGCTTTTGGTTTTAACAGCGATAGCAGCAATGCTGTGTTGATGTGCCCATAAACAAAAACACCCCATCCCCTGAATGTTCCACACATTTTCCTGTTGTTGGAACGCAGCTGATCCTGACAATCTCCTGCTTCGTTCTTGAAAGGCGGACTTCGGATTCAAACTTCTAAAATCAGCTATAGGTCTCGAGGAACAAATAACCATTCACTCCCAACATGTATATCCAGGGGCAATTTAGAGTCTCCAATTAACCTAACCTGCAAGTGTTTGAGGTGTCAGAGGAGACGATGCCAAAGTGCTCAAAGAAAACACAGACGTAGGAATAACATGCAAACATCATACAGAGAAGCCCCGGTCAGCTATCAGGTTCAAACCTACAGGCTTCTTACTGTAAGGTGACACTGCAGCAACGCCCGAACAACATGTTTGTAATTCTTATAATTTGTTCATGCTCACGTCACACCTACATTAATGGTTACTCTAGCTGTGTAGAACACACACTTGTATTACAACCAAGGAAAAAAATTAAGGCTAGGCACAACCAAACGGCATTTCTCTACACGCACATGACACAAAGCAGAACTGAGCTGTTTTGTGTCTCTTTGTTTTGAGTGGATAAAATGGAGATAAAGCTCCATGAGAACATGCGCAGACTTTGCATGGACAGACCTTTCATCAATCTATCCTTAAGTCAGCTCTAATTTGAAATGGTGGAACACTGTCTGTGCAGAGGTTCAATGTGAACTGCTATTGGACACAAATACCAAGTTATGCTTTAGCTCAAGAAATCTCCAGACCCTGTCTCTCACAACAGCAACATAGTCCAAAATCGGCTGCTTTTGTCTAAATAAACGGACAATATCTGTTTATTACTCTGCATTACTCCAGGATGGCTTATAATAAAAGGATTATAGAGATACACTTATCACGTTCTCATTACATTATCTGAGTTGTCAGCAGAAAAAATCCATCATCCACAGGGAATAAGATCTGAAGCCAACTGCAGATTTCACTCCTAAAATATGAGTTGTAAAGTGATATTTGTTATTATCATAATTTTGTGTGTGAGTGTTCATGGGAGGATCCCAGCCACATTTAGAGATGACTTTGGCCAGTTTATGGTTTGGAGCTTTGCCTCGGCTGGCGAGTCTCCCTGGGTGCTTTTACTGAGTTTCGGGTTGATAAATGTCACACACAAGGTAGGCCTGGTGGTCAGAATACCAAAAAAGTAGAGCCAGAGTTCTTTCAAACCGTGACAATTTCTTTCAGTTTTAAGTCAGATTTATGTTTCTGTTTTAGCTGAGAACTTGGGAGTTGTCCCTGGAGTCAAGGTCGTGACACAGTGGGCTGGGAATGAAATTGCTTAAAGACAAAGAAGAAAAATACTCCGGCTACGTGGTCTGGCTCGCCACAAGCACAAGTGTAGACTCAAGTCTGTTAGGGGTTGCTTAATACAAATGTTGCATTGATTTAATTTAATATGAGACTTTAAATGTGAGAAAAATGTAAAGGTCAATAGTATATACATATAGTTTGTATATTTTCTTGCTCGTTTAAAAATAAGTCAGCTTTTAATGGTAAATCGATGCTACTGCATCCAAAGGCTTGACTACAATTCAACACCAGTTTTAAGTTTTTATAAAAAGTTTTATAAAATCAGATTCATGGCCTTTTAAACAGACATGCAGCTACCTCAGTCATTCTTTTATTTATGAGGGCTCATGATTTAATAGCCAACAGCCTGTCTGAAGAAATCATCCAGTGCGGCAAGATTTCTGTTTTCCATTTATTCATCACGGATATGATTTATTTCCAACAATAACAATCTGTTTTGTTTCCTCTGAAAAACAAGTCAACTTTGTCAGTATGGGAGTCTGCTGTATATATAGTGTTTTGAAATGTCCTCAAAATGTATAGCGCTGGGTGAAGAGTTCACATTCCAGCCTGATACCATCAGTGGGACCGAAACCTAAAAGTATCAGTTCACAGGATCAATATTATTGTTTTATTTATTTTGTTATATCAGGGCATGCTTCTCATTTAATTGCTTCATCCAGCATGCGTTGTTTTTTTGTTTTTTTTAAAGCACATGTGGTCTAATAAATGTGGAACTATTACAAGATTTTCCCCTCATTATTCAGCTTTACAATGCGAGATACAAAGCAGATTGGTCTGTAGCCTTGCTGAGCCATGGAAAAAATGTGATAAATTATATTTTTGTTGCCTTTTTGTTTACATTGTAAAATTCAAATAATGCTTTAACTATATTTTGACGTTTTATTTTTTACTGGTAATATGCAACACCAACCATTTTTTTTACACATACAATATTTTTGTTGAATTTATAAATAATTCTTTCTTGGGATTTAAAAGTTGCAATATAAACTTTTATTGGAAAGAAGCCAACTAATGCGTCTCTTTGTGTCAAATAAACAGCATTGTTAAGCACCGTAGCCAATCCCAGCTGACATTGGGCGAGATGAGGTGTACACCCTGGACAGGTAGCCAGCGTATCACAGGGCCAACATACAGAGACAATTTAGAGTCTCCAATGAATCTGACGCCGACCTGCATGTCTCGGGATTGCGGAAGGAAGCCGGGGTACACGCAATGGCGGACAACATGCAAACTCCCCACAGACAGACAGACTCCGACCATACTGGGCTTCGAACCTGGAACCTTTTTGCTGTGAGGCGACAGTGCTGACCACCACAGAATACCACCTGATACAATTTCTCCCATGTGGAGCTTAATTGTGTGCAGAAACAGAAAGACAAACAAGTTAAGTGATTAGTTAGTGGCATAGATAGGACTGACTGTGGTGAGGTTTTGTGGCTCATCAAAGTCAAAGAGAGAAACATTGAGATATTAACTCTGTGACAAATGTCTTGCTCCTCATGAATCACGTAGGAATATAGCCTAACTACAAATTCTTGTTCAATTGAGCATAAAAGTAAACATACAATAAACTGTATGCCTTCTGAAGGTAGAATATACAAAACTGGAATGACACTTTCCTCCTATTAATACAAGAAGAAGGATCTTTTGGGGGGAAAAAAGACTCTGGCGTTAACTTAAATAGAGTATTAGTCATTTGGAACATCAACTGTTATGTTCCATTAGAGAAGCAAAAGGATGCAGTGAAGAACAAGTTAATTACTGGGTTGTCTGGGACGTTTATAGCAGCTTCATGTTTGTTTGACACAAAAAGGTTTCCGTATGACACAAGCCTAGCCTGTATTCAAGCACTATTCCTTAGACCTCTGGAGGTGGTGATGACTAATCACGCTGCATGTAGGGCAATGTTGTGCATTACATTTGGCATTTGGAAACACATAGTCACAAGTGTAATAATGACAATTTTAAATTTGGGTTTAAACAGAGGAAAAGGATCTGCTATTAAAGAAAAGCAGGGCTCATCTGAAAGGTCAGAAACCATAGTAGAGTCATTTTAATATACAGCACTGATTTTACAACAATGATCAAAGCCAAATGAGGATGTTTTGGAAAGATGTATTTAAGGCTATTGTTCAGTTGCCAGTGTCACTGTTTTTGTTCTTGCTGAGTGAAAGTAAACACACTCAAAGTCATGGCATTTTAAGATGGGAGGGTAGCCACAGATCTGAGGGAAGATAATAAACCAGATGTGTAATCTTCAGTGTAATAAGAAGTGGCAGGTTATAGATACATAAGAATGAGTCAGCTGATAGCCAGACACATGGTGCATCAATGTTCTATTACATAAATTCCAACAGATTACGCTTGATATATGCAGGGTTACCTTGTGTCCATATCATTCTTTTTGGTTGCCAAAAATAGCTATGTATAAAAACACGTTTAACTTCATTTCTATCAGTCTTGTACACCAATGCAGAAATAAAACAAGAGTGGCACTCAGTAGAGCGAATATCTCTGCTAAAGCCCAGATCCGGGACAAATTCTCGCAGAAATCAGTGAGAATGTCAAAAATCACCTCATATCGCAATGTTAAAGGAAGTAACAAAATAATTCCTGGATCTGGACCAACATCTAATGGGTTCTGTCCTGATCCGTCCAGTATTTTTTGCACAATCTTGCTTATAAACAAACCAATGAACCGACATATAAACAGACAGGGGTGAAAACATGACCTCCTTGGCGGAGTTTATGAGCCACAATCAACCATATCTGGTGACAAGTATAAGAAAAACTACTTTTTTTGTAACGAATTGAAAACAGAAGACATTCATTAGCTTAAATATCCTAAAATGACTTTGGTATTACTCGTTTAACACTTGCTTTGTTAATAGGTTCTTTAACAGATCCTCTAATTTTCATAATACACCGTTAAAAATCTCAGAGCAAGGCAGATGAAGAGCCTCACACTGTGTTCTTCAGAGGTGTATTTTACAGAGAAGGCCAGATCAAACAGCTTATCAAGTGCGCACATGTCAAGCAGGATATTCATCTCTTTTGTGTCCTTCACTCAACACCCCTGCAGTGCCCTGACCCACAGGCACTCTCTGGCTGACAGCCAAAGACTCACGTTCATCCAGAGCGGGTGTGGATGTCTTGATTATGGCAGTCACAGCAGCTCAGGGTGCTTTCAGCACACACACATCTCTGGCTTCCCTTAATGCAGGTGTGGTTTTGGTTCTGGGCCAGTGTTCCAGATAAGGGGATGACATCAGGGCATGAATGTATGTCAACACAGGACAGAGTAGTAAATCTGTGTCTTCGCGGACGTCCTGCATACATTAGACCTGCAGCTGACATCCTGAGGTCAATCTCAAGGGATTTCTCTGAGCACTTTTTTTGATCTCACCTTTTGCCTTCTTTTGTTTCACTGTACAATATATATATCAACATGGTTGAGGTGGTACAGGAGGCAGTTTTAGTAGCAACAGAGGAAGTGATGTGTATTTTTTTCCAGACAATCTGTATACGATCCAGATTTATTTCGATCTGCACCAAATTGCACTTACTCATAAATAAAAAAATGGCATCAGTATCCATCAATTACTCTCTGAGAAGTCAAGGAAAATGTTGACAACTGCCCTATCTCACAATGCTGAAGTAAGTGTAAAACAATTATCAACCCCCGATCCAGATGCACACTCAAATTTAACAGTCTATTTCCTCACCCATACCACATCCTTCCACTAAGTTTAATGGAAAAGTGTCCAGTAGTTTCTGCATAATCCTGCTAAATACCAAATAAACGCTGATGAAAACAACCTCCTTGGATGTAAAAAGATTAAAGAATTAAATGAAAGCTACTCATGGGAGCAAATTTCCTTTGTGCATCCATGAAATAAGTGGTGCTGAACGGCCTGTGTCTATCCATCCCGTTAGTTAAAGGTTAATTGAAGGAAATGTATATAAACAACCTCCTGGTTAATAACTAACTACAAACACAAAGTTTGTACATTAGCAGAGCTTGGTTACACTTCTTTGAAATGTGTCCACGGTCATCAACAGTGAAGAGTGAATGCTCACTGAAAAAAATACTTGATTTTTGGATTCTTTATTGTATCTAATAATTTTGACACTTTTTAAAAAATGTTGATCATACTAATTTACTGAATTCTAAGGTATAATGAATGGTTGTGTAAATACACCAGCTTTGGACAGGAAATAAAGTCAATGCATTTGTGTCAACTAGCAGATTACCAATGGGATAAAGTTAAGACAAAAGACGGGGTGAGATTGAACAATATGTTGCAGGAAGGAGATTCCTCTATTCAGTAAATATTCAGTTTAGGGTTTTGACGAAACGTCATCAAGGCAGCGTCACTGCTGTGCCGAAAAAGAAGCTGCCAGTTTACACACCCAGTTTCAGAAGAGAGAGGTCAATGTGGACAACTGAAGGTACAGCAATTAGCAGGAGTAGAGCAGTGGAATATAAAGGCAGCGTCGAGACGGAGATTATGATGTCATCATGCTGCCTCTCAAAGATGACAAGAGGATTAAGGAAGAAAGAGAACATAGCAAAGTCATTAAAGGGAGTAGCGAAGATAAAAAATAATTTGTCATGGTGAGAAACAAACAACCCGGGTTATTTGCACCACTCTCGAAAAGGAAATGGGTCAGTGAAGAAGTGACTGATTCACAGCAGTTTCAGTGGGACCTCCAAATGAATGATCCATTAAAAACCACAATAGTACAACAATTGGACATTGTTCAACGTATTTAGTTTGGATGGTTGTTCCTATGCATACAGCACATAATGATCATCCTGGAGGAGATCCTGCCTCCACCGTCTTCCTTTCACCCGCTGAAAAGCTCATGTGTAACCAGCAGAATGTGATGCAGGAATGTGTTTGAATTTGTTCAGTGGTTTAGCTGTCGTTTTTGATTATTAGCTGAACGGATTTCTACGCAGAGCATGTTATTCAAAGTTCGAGCCAAGTCACCTCACTGCCTCGCAACAACGTTTATGAAGTGCAGCTGTTGAATTGTCCTGTTTTCACAGAGCGGATTTGTAAAAGCTGAGTTCTGCTGCAGCTGATGTTTCTGTGAACGTTTGTTTAATCCGAAACAGAACAAATGCTCAAACAGTTGATGAATGATTTCTGATTATTTTTTTTTCTCTCTCAGGGCACTAGCACTAGAACAGCTGCCCATTGAGATTTAAGTATTATTGTAAGATGACAGTGTATAGCCACCTTGAAACTGTCAAACTAGACAAACTACCGTAGAGGATGTGCCACCTTTGCGCTCTAGTCGTAGCCTTTTGGTCAAGATTTAATTAGAGAATGTTAGACTTATACTTGTCATCCATAATTTAATTAAAACTCATAATAATTAATGTTGTTTAATGTCTCCTGTCAATATAATGCAACAGACATGAGCTTATATCTGCACAATTGGGCCTGGACTTTGCCTTTCAGAACAGAGCAGGAGATTGTTCACAACAATGGGGAAATCTCCAGAGCATTCAGGCCAGCGGTGGCATCTGGGTAGAGCAGAAAGGAGGCAGGACACGACGTATAAGTTCTTCTGTGGAAATAAGGCGTTTTTATTTCCAGCTCATCACAATGGCATTGCCAAAAAAACTCTCATATCTCATTGTCTTTCCAAGTTGATGTCTTAATTGACATCCTCTTTGACGTCCTCTTTTTATCCTGAGAAATGAACTTGCCCAATCGCCCGTGGTGAATTCTCCGGATAGTCTCCCGCTGTATACTCACATGGGCTGACTTGGAGTTTTTACCTACTGTGGTAGGGCTGGAAAAACTACAAAGATTATCTGGAGCAAATGACTTTGACATTCATCCCCAAAGAACACTTGACCAGTGAACTACACCAGTGTTCTACTGCTGTGAACCCCTTGATACAAGAGGTAAAAGCTTGTGATTTTGTATGTGTTTTTTTTTCTTTCTTCATTTTTACTTATTATGAATAAGTCTGACTTCAATTTACATTAAGTAATGCATTTTGAATCAGAAGCATCCATTTTGCTTTCTGCATGTCCATAAATGTTTCATCATGCTCCATTATGTTCTTTTGTTGGTCAAAAGACATTTCCCTTTTATATAAACAGACATATCAGATGAAACGAACATTGAGGGGAAATGGTTGATGTGTTAAAGTATTGCACGCACTCACACTTTATAACACACAATATATATAAATATAAGGCATTCTCCAACTTCCTGAACAGTGAAAATACCTGAAACATCTGGGCCGACCAGTGCTCTGAGCCACAACTGGAAATGATTTTTTTAAACAGTCAAAACTTTAGCATAGAAAACCTACTTTCCTTTGGCATTTCAATACAGTGCTGATTGCAGTGTATTACATCTCTGCATATCAGGTTGAACGACATTATATTAAAACAAGGATTACTAGAGTGACATAACAGTTTCAGACCCACAGAACTGTCCAGGCCAACACTTCAAATACATTTTAAATACAGTTACTGGAAAGCTCAATCTTGTGCAGGGAGCTCATTTTAATCAATTTCTCCAAGAAAAGCTCAAAAATCATGAAAATGTTTATCTGCTCACTGCCTACAATCCGAGATTAAAGTGACTGTCTGTGTCAGCGAGTGACCCCAGTCTGAGGACAGCTGACGTTCTGCTGCACACTGTCCACTACAGCGACGACAAACAAGTGAAGAGCAGTTTGAAGTGTGTGTGGTTTACTTCATTGTATTCTTTGTGGGAATGCACGCGTGGTTGTAGCTGTATCAGTCTGCGCTCAGAACAACAGCTTGGGTCCAGAAGGCCCCAGTGATACTCATGGTGCCCCCCTCTCCACCCCCAACAAACACACACACACTCAGCTGTGAAGACTGGGCTGACATCACTCCGCCCTTCACACACTGTGAGTCATTCACAGAATATTCTTTTTTCCCCCTTCTCTTTTCTTTCTCTTTCCCAAGGCTAAAGCTATCTGTTGTAGTTTGCAATGGCCTTGAAACAGCTGTGGTGTTACACAAATTTCCTGAGCAGAAAAGTCACACATCACCAGCAATACCTTGCCTGTACAATTTATGTACTTGTGTATCACACTGCACATTCTGCACACACTGTTTCAGCAGCTCCCATTCAGTGCTAGTTACAGATATTGTTCATGTTCAAACGATTAAAGGTAAATTACACTTTGATTCAGATAAAATATTACACTTGTGATGTTTACATAACATTTTGAAATCTGCAGTATAAACATCTGATCATAAACAATATCAGAGGTAAAAATGGAACCTGATACGTGTGTGCCCTCAGTAACATTAGAGGCAAGAGTTACCTCTGCCAAACTGCAGTATCTGCTCTCTGTTCCCGTCCACACTGTAGCACGCAATGACTCCAACCACCTGTGAAACTCATTAGTTCGTGGCAAATTGGTTCCACATGTCGAGATGCTCCGCTCCCGCAAACGGTGTGACACATAAAATGGAAATCCTGGCATGAAATTGTGTAAAAATGGGGTAACACTGTGAGAAACATTGTTGGACAGCAGCTCGCTGAAAGGAGCTACTTTGGGTTTTGTCCCTCCTTTACGGAGATTTCCTGAAAACAGGACCTCCACCCTTCAGCCGTTTGACAAATAGTGTGTGAAGTTTTTACTTATCTGCACTTATAGTACAATACAGGTGCAGTAGCTAGTTGTACCAGTTGTCCTGTAATTTGTCCATAACAGAAACCTTCAATTACCTCAATAAAGATATTCTATAGACCTTTCTTAAACCTTTAATCTTTCCCAATGTGGGAGGTTTACTCTATTCAACATGACAGGCTCAGTTAGACTAACAGACTTTCAAGTAGCTGGGTTTTTCGGGGCTGGGGATAGTTTTGCCTTCAACCATCTATTTATCTGCAGGTGTGAATCAGTCGTCAGGTCCTACAAGTCGCTAACGGCGACTTGTAGGACCGAAGAGTCCTGCATCAAAACAATACAAGGAGTGGGGGCATGTTGCTTCAGGTAACATTGAGACATGAAATAGGGTCCAGATCCTGTCTCCACAAGATACAGGGTTTTACAACAACTTTACAGCAAAGTAATCGTTGTGGCTTTGCAAGGTAAGCAGCAGAAGTTTCACACACTAAGTAAAATGCCAGGAATGTGTGCTCGCATGTTTGATTGCCCACCCAGGTACCACCACCCTGACCACCTCTGTGGGAAATCCTCTGCCGCTATTAAATGCAATGCTTCAGTCATTAAAAACATTCGCCTCTAAACTCGATCCAGCCAGCGCTTACGTTTGTCACCGCAGTGTAATTGGGAAAACTGTATTGTAATATATGCGAATGTAATTTTTCCGGAGAGGGCGTTGGTGGGGTTTAGGGCGACAGCGTTAAACAACAAAAGGATCAAAGTATCTTCTTTCTTGTCAAAACCTGGCACATGTATATATCAAATACAACACAACTGTGTCACCAAAAATGAGGTTGGAGATATGTTGTGCTACTAGAAGCTAATGTAGCCTCCAGCCGCTTGCAACAGTTCTCTTTCAGGACTCAGAGAGCAAATACAAGCCAGAAGTTGAGGAATGGTTTTAAGGGTGATTTATTATGAAAAAATTATAGATGGATCCGATGGCTTAGCTGGGGAGATCTTGGAGCTGGAATTGGCAGAGGCACTGGAAGGCTTTAGTGAAGCAGGCAGCAGAACAGGGTGAAGGATTGGAGCACAGCGGGAGGCTGAGGCAGGGCAGAGACGACTGTGGAACAACGATCCAAATCTAAATAACGTAACTATTATCTGTGCACTTAATCATATTGGGATCTTTAGCATACCATATGCTACCCGTTGACATGGTGAAGCCCTGCCACTTGGTGGGAGCCATAGCTCAAACACAGGGATAGTCACATGGTCACGCGTGACACTCTAGGAAACACAGAGGAAGAGGTCAAGTTGATCAAACGGTGCTTACCCTAAGCAGACATGACGAACCGGCTACATTGGTCTGGCAATCGGATCACTTTCTAGATCCAAACTCAAGATATTTTTCATTTTCAACTTTGCTGTCCCCACTCACGATGCTTCCAATGATGCAATCACTAGCAATTTATCAGACGTCACTCAACTCCCTCAGGAGCATATTCATTTCACATGTACACCTACAGAGTTTGATGTGTAAAATCAGAGTTCCCCTTGAAATTACCAAATCTGCATTTTCTTCTTCAGTAGGAGGACTGAGTCATTTACCTCCTCCACCTGATCTCTGTTCTGCCATAGTATCATTTTCCATCTAACACTCATACAGCCCACAGACACTACTGACGATATTTTCTTTCTGACTAATGACGCTCTGGCAGACAAGCCCCTCCACAGATGATGTTTCTATGATTGACAACGTCTACAGTAACTGGTCTTAGTCAGGATGTGACGCATCAGCACGGATAAATAATGAAGACCTTGCATCTGGAAGGGAAATTATTTTCCAGCAGCTGGAGCAGATCCTGTCTTTCACACAAGCAAGAAGTCTGACAGTTCTACGGTCTGAAGAGGCATTTTATACATTTAAGGATAAAAGCAAAAATCTGGTCATGTTTATATGGACTTCATTTTTTGTTCACGCTTATTTGTCTATAGAATTTATAGAGATTTGTTTTATTTAAGGTTTTCTGGAAAGCTGATGCAATATCATGGTGCTGCAATGCAAATTCTCTCATCATTAAACATATCTGTGAACTGTGCAGCCATTGACAGACAATCCCAGCAGACTGAGTTCAAAACAGGTTCAAACCATTTTGTGAGGCGAATGTTTTCATGTCTTTAGGGACTATCTATATATCTGCTGAATTATTAAAGTAACTAGTGTGAGCGCATATGGAAACAACTGTAACAGCAGAAGGGGTTTTGTTCAATTTTGCCCAGCAGGGCCTGTAAATTTGAAATTACAATGAGTTTATTTGACGGGGAATCCATAAATTTTGCAGGTTGTTGTGTTGTTTTGTATTTTAAATTTTTTTACTTAAAGATCTACAAACCCAAGCTTGAGCTCCTGCCTGCAAATCATTAACAAAAGGTTATAAATTTAGTTTAGGCCCAAGGGCAAGGTCAAACATACACACATGTAGCAATGGCCAACCTTTGTCTCCCGTTCACCTCCAATCTTTGCTTCAACTTTAGGGAACATTTGCCTGAATTTGAATATGTGTGCCTGTGCACTTATCCCAAAATGAGATGCTTTTTCTGCCAGCACCAAATACTAACAGTGTAAAAATATGCAAATGCTCACATAATGCACTGAAGATGGGTAAAAATCACTATCCCCTCTAAAAGTAATGAACTGCATTCAACCACATTTCTATTTATCAGTAGATATAACTTCTTCAAGCAATGGAGCTGAAAGCAAGACAGATGTTGTTCTTCATCCCGTAATGAGACTTCGTCGTGCTTCTTAGTTTTCCAAAACGCACACGCACTCTGTGGTCTCATAGTGAGCGGAGCGCCGATGGTGACTGAACAAAACTCTTTCCCATTAATCTCCACTCCCCCATCTTAGTACGTCTCCGGATGGTGGGGACACCGACCACAGCTGTAATGAGAACAGCTGTGTAGAGAGGGGTCTGCTCTCAGAAAGGGATTCTTCCTCTGAAGTTAAACCACATCTACCGACGATCTGGAAATGAGAAACATGGTCATGCCAGATGCAAAGGAGGCCTGAAATCATCACCATCACCAGCAATCACTCAGAGATCTGGTTGCTGGCTAACTGCTTCCTGCTTCCCCGGAAAAATCTAAATAAGAGTGTGGAACTATACGTCTGTGAGCCTTCAAGACAATACGATACTGTCAGCAGAGGTATTCTTCATGGTGGTGGTTCGGCCTAAACTAAAAACAAAAAGTTTGGAAACTTAAAATGTAATTTAAAAGTAAGAACATAAACTCTATGGCGAGAAAATTTGAAGGATAACGGAATCCTGCAGAGAGGATTTATTATCTTATCCTTAATGCTTGCTAATATGCAATATCAGTTTTTAAAGTCATGCATTGTATCCCAAATTGATAAACAGAGTTACACACTGCAGCTGAAAATCTTCTGATCTGACCACTGTAATTCTTTGGTTTAACAGGTCATAACAAAGTGTTACAGTCCTTGCAAACAGTTCAATCGACTGAGCAAGCAGAAAATGCTGGATGTGGAACCCATCCAAGAATTTCAGCTTTGATGTATCCCAGAGTGATGAATAAACCAAAGACCTGGTTTAACAGCATAAAGGACAGCTGCCAGGTATGCTGAGGAAGAGGAGGATGGAAAATATATATACAATATCATATGAGGTCATCAAATCGTAACCAATCAAAGTAATTTGAAAACACTGTACCTGTTGTTCACTTTAAATAAATATTTTTTGGTATCAGTCGATACCAATAATTATCACATTTAATGACACATTACTATTTCTTTGATTTAAAAACAGGCATGTGTAACACTGTGGTTGAGGTTGTATAACAGTTGTGGTATGGTTGGATTTTAGGCACAATAAATTCTTGGTTATGTGTAGGAAGAATTGCGGATTGGGTTAAACTACGTGCTTACTTAAGGTCGGACAACCTTTATCATCATTGTTACAATTATGAAAGAGGTTCTGGTAATGGTCAACCACCATCAACAGTCACGGTAAAAACAAGAAACATTGGCGCTCGTTTATAAACAAGGAACAAGTCATAGTCTTATGTTTTGTTGACCCATTCATCAACCCCCGAAACAAAGAAGGGCCACGTATATCTCCCTTTCCTCACATAAGCCAGAAATGAAGCCAAAATATCCCAGATATCCACGCTGACATCTTCTGCCGATGATTTCCTCTGGAGACAGACTCTGTGCAGTAGCAATTGGGGGATCAAGACGCGGTAGCAGGGTCCCATCGATACAGAGGCTCGACCAATCACAGGTCAGTCTCAGCTGTCAATCTTGATGTTTTACCCCAATTTTATAGAATCAAATTAGTAAATAAAACCAGTAGCAAAATCGGCGTGAGTGGCCCAGACCTTAAAATATTTTGCTGTATGTGGCCCGCGGGATAAAAAGTTTGGACACCCATGATCTAGAGGCTTGTTTTCGACTGGACAGTCTGAATGGTAACAACAACTTAAACATCAGCAACCATAAAGCTCATTAATCAAAACTTTGTCTCATTGAATCTGAACAAAGCCAAAAAGTAAAAACAACAATTTAAGGCTTTACGGATAAATTGCACTGAACTATTTCTGCGATTTGCTTCAGTCTCTGCTGGTCGTCTGGGAATCTTGTAATGACTCCACAAAGTGAAGCTGTTCTTTTAAGCAGCAAATAAATGCTCAAATATGACTCAAATGTAATTGCAACTCTTACAAATAATGCTAAATTCAAAATATGCTTTATGTCTCTGTATCCATCACATTAACTTGTCTCTTCTACCAATGGTAATGACTTTATAAAGCCTGTGCAAATGGGGATATTGTGGCATTTTAATGTTTCAGGCTATACCACATCAATTTAAAGAAAAACTAAACAAATCTTTTTTTAAATAAGTTCAATCACATGTCATTACAGCTCCCGCTTTAATTTGGTTGTATGAAAATGTGTTTCTTGGTGTCTAAAACATTCTTTTTTGTTGGACATGGTTTTGTTTGTGGAAATTCCCATCTGCAATTAAATAATAGGGTTTTATGGTCATTATTATGTTTCCCTCTAGATGTGGTCGCTGCATGTTTTCTGGAGTGGAAGGAGTTAAAGTTCTCAGAGGTCTTTGTCAGGAAGAATGAGTTTAGAGTAAATATTCGAAACTAGTCAAGACACAGACTTCATGAGTCAAATCAGGAAGCTAGAACAGCATGTCAACAAAGTTAAAGTGACGGACATGAGTAAAACTGAGTTCCGTCACCAACACTGACAGACATAAGCATCAGAAAGTGCACTTGGAGTCAGTGCAGCTTTTCAGGGGTGCCCCTAAAAACAGACTTATAGTGTCGACTTCTTCAGGACCTGAATTCAGTGAACAATGAGTTTTTTTAAGGTATTTTGGCCCATTTCCACTAAACTCTACATGCCGATGGAAAATATTCATCTAATATATAGCCTGTCCAAACAACTTCTCGAGCTTACAGAACAACAGCAGCTGCAATCAATGTAGTAAAAGTTTTTAGTTTATTCAAAATAGATCCGGAGTAAACTCTTTCAAAGGAGGGTGAGAAAACAGGACGGACTGTCCCAACCCGGTCAATAACAGCTATCAGGGAGGAGCCTGAGAGGATGGAGGATACTACTAACATCATGGAAAACACATCTGAGCCAAGAGAAGGCACTAAAGCTGCCCCTGAGCACTGGAACAATAAAGTGTCCTTAAGCTTTGGAAATAAAACTGTGCTTGGACACGAAATACAGAAGTACAGCAGGTTATTTTTCAAAATCAGTGTGGAGTTAAGTCAGATTAAATGATGGAGGGAGTATCAGCCAAGTCTTCCCTGGGATTTTTATGTCAGTTTTGAGAAACTAATTTGTGTCTTATTTTATTTGACTCTGTTGGTTTTGCATAGTTTCATTAGAACTTCAGCTTCAGCAGTGAAAATTAGCAATCTGCTGGACAATTATAGATGATTTATTTTGTTGTCTCAGTTTATAGACAAATTGAAGACAAACTGTTGTTGGTATCCTTAGCCTTTTGTTCAGACATGGAGATACGGTCACAGACTTTAAAGAATTGTCAGCGTCATAAGGCAATATTCTTTATTTTGGCCCTTTATATTGAATTGCATAACACACAAGATTTAAAGGGGATTAGAATTGGCAGCTGAAGCACAGAGATGATCATGAATCTTCTCTCTCCTCTGCATACCTAAGACATGGGGGGATTATAAATGACGAAGAAAAAGAGTTGGATAAGAGATATGAAGAAGGCTACATTATGCTTATTTGGAAGGGCTAACACTTTAGTTTGTGTGACACTCAGGCTTTTGAGGTCTTATTAGGGCCCGAGCACGGAACGGTGGGAGGCCCGATTGAAATTGTTTGATAATATGTTTCATTTGACGTGTTATTGACAAATTCAGCATTAATATAAAAAAGGAGAAGCGTCGTAATAGTCTATAATGGGCAGTATATTAAATTTTTAGCTCCATCAAAAAGGGTTTTATCCTCATCCTACCTTACTTTATTTGTTTTGAAATGAAAATGTGTTATGCAACCTGCCTCGTGGATTGTTGTCCAGATGTAGAGGACTCGTGAATCTTGTTTTCTTATTGTTAGATTTTATCATGAGTACTTTTTCCAGTTCTGAGAACTAAGGTCTGATAACCAGAAGTGAGTCCATAACATTGTGGAAGAAGGATAATAAAACACAACATGCCATATTAAAGTCACGATGACACAGATGAGTGATTTCATGCCTTTGTTTTCCTCCTGTGTTGAGACAATGTGTGGATGTAAAGAAAGAACAGGCAGCTTGTCCCAGACAGTGAAGTTCTCCTCAACACAAACAGAGAGTGGATGTGGGGCTGGAAACCACCGACACTGCGCAGTTTAAGTAGAAACACCTGATGTTACTTGCTCGGAAATAAAACAACGTGCATTTTACAGGCGGCAGTCACACTGAAACATGAGGGACGAGGAATGTGTTATAAGAAGAAATTGAGAAAGTGTTACACAAGCAAAATCGAACATCTCAGGTCACCATATGGCTGTTGAATAAGACCAAATGATAAAAGACGTGGCAACACTAACTTATAATCTTATCTGTGTTTGAAGAGACAACATCCATTGTTATGTTTCTGAACACCCAAAAAAAAATATTAGTGTCTATTGCTTAATCCAATGTAACCATTTGTGCTAACTACATCTACATAGCTTCCATTAACAGATATAGAGATATAAAGGTCGTGATGATTTACAAAATCCAAAGAGGTTTTGACATAAATCAACACCGTGTCTGTCTTGTATAAAAGAGAGTGGCTTTAATCAGATCCAAGAGGTCCCAACGCTGCCAGTGCAATAAAGCTCAGCTTCACCAAGGCTTGGCGCCTGTGATCTCAGCACAGGCTGCAATTTGTGTTTCATGTGCAAAATCAGGGCAAAATGAGAAACATTGGTCCAGGCATGTTGCATGAATAAAAGACTACATCTGGCTCACAAAAAGACTTCCAAAAGATGAGATGATGACTCAATAGACAAGGCAGATAAATTGGATACAGTATGATCAATGCACCTAGATCAATTGTATGGCGACGTGATTCAAATAAATAAATTTAAAAGATATTATCATATAACTGTGACATACGTTATTATGGAAAGGAACTTCTTGCTTTAATTGTGTTATTAAAGCCCACAAACATTTATTATTTTGTGTTTGAATCTGTGACTGAGTGTAGGACGAGATAACAATTAACAATAATAATAATAATAATATTTATTTCAGGATGAGTAATGTTCCGATAATCTGGTCAACTCAATGCAATGAGTCGATCAGGACAGATAAACATGGACTGCGATCTATCGTTTTAATTGTGATGTCCACCATGTCACCAGGCAGGTCTTTTTGTTCTGAACGAGTGAGCCAGGTGAGCAGGCTTACTATCTTGATTGTGCACTTGGAGTTGCAGGAAGCAGTAGGCCAGGTAAGGGAAGGAGGTGGAGCAGCAGATGACATTCAAAAGTAATTAAGTAGCGTGAATTAAAGTTCCTGCCCGACATTTGGGAGCTTTAGAAGTTTAAAATGACAGTTCTTTGATAAAGAGAAAGTCTTCACACCAGCACATGGTCAATTAATTATCAGTATATTTTTGTACTTGAAGCTGGATAAAAACTTCACTGCAGCCTAGCAGACAACTAATACACCTATTACAAATTCAATAATTGCGTTACTTGATTTTAAATAGATAGTCTTCACTGTACCAGTTCCTGCCAAAAGTATAGACGCTTGTCTCAACACTGATGAATACAGGTGGTGTGTAACTTTCCTCCCACTACCCCAGATAAAGCCTGCTATGTCCTTCAAATGTTTTTCCCAGATCTGTTGTTAAACCTGCAAGAGATTTCAGAGGACACTGCAAGCATCACATTGTGTTCGGTCTGTAAACCTCATTAGCTCATTAAATAATCCAACTATAACCAATCGTCAAATTCGGTCAAATAATTCTGCAATAATAAATGTAGGATTTCTCCTCTGTCTGCACTCTAACATGTGTTGAATGACATGATCTGGATAAATGACTCTGAGCCTGTGAACAGCTTCCTTCTCTTTAAAGGGCAACCCTGCACATGTATGAGTCAGTTTTACTATTTATGACAGGAAGCCCCTCAGGTGATGCTCTCTAGGTGACCTGATGAAGCCAGTGGAATTTGACTGTGTTGATGACTTATGTGCGTTGACTCGCTGCTGACTACTGACACTGTTCATCCTGCCTCCTTCAATTCATGAGGAGGTAAGTTAAACCTTTTTCAGACAGTGATGGACAAGCTTTGCAAGTGTCCAGAATGAATTAGAAACGATCTGAATCATTGTTATCGTGTAAGAGAGAAAATCTGAGATGGTATTTTGTTGAAGAAAAATAAAAGGTGTGTTGGAACATTTGTATCGCCGTCATCATCAGTAAGCATCTTACATGTGCATCTCAAGCAGAAAGATGCTTGACTGTGTTTGGAAGGATCATTCCATTGTATTGTCATATTTGTACATTTGGCTATCATTTAAATTAATTTAAATTCTTATAATTTGAAATCCCAATCGGGATTTATTAGGCACTGCAACATTTCAACACTAAACTGTTAAAACATCCAATTCATTAAAATCATCTAAAAAATTGTGATAGCACTATTAATATTAATGTACTTTACATACATTTTCATTTCACAAATTATGCAAACTGTTTATAAGTGGTTGTTTTTGGCTGTATTATATTTAAGTACTAGTGAAGAGTTATCTATTCACAGTATAATATACTATTTTTTGAGAATAACAAAGTTACACATGAGTCAGTTTAATGTGTGTCTACCCTGGTTGTGTCTCAGGGGCACCTTTTATTTTTAAAGGAGTTTCCCACAGGTAGTACAATGTTTTATTCTGTCACAAAATATACTGCACTCAATTTAGTCCAGCAGAGTCTTTATATTTTCCAGTGTGCTGCCATATAGAGCACTTTATGACAAAGTTGCAGTTGATGTTGATTGTTCCTGGTGCCTCCACTGCCAGTCACCAATAGTGAAAAGTGAAAGCCCCACTAAGTGTGATATCACAAGAGGAGTTGTAGCCAAACCTACAAAATAAAACCCATGGTTGCATGAAACTGGAGAAATAAAATATGTAGAATCAGACGACAAAAGTTAATCCAAAAGAAAACTGTCCATTCAAATTCAACAATGACACATGACCATAGCAGCAGCAGGAAGGAGCTCAAACCCAACAGGCTAGCATGGATGCCAGTTTCTATCCCAAACACAGCCACCACCCTGCACGCTGTTTCCTGAATTACCCTGCCCGGTAACAGAGTCGTTTGTGTAAAATCTGTAGCCAAACTCAGGCACTAATTGATCACTTACAGCCAGGAAGACGGGAAAGCCAACAAGTTGAAACCTGCACTTCCATTTCGCCGCAGAAACATGTAGGCCAGTTCATGACACAATTTCAAATTCCTTTAACAGCCATTGTGCGGTAAATGAATACATTTCATGCCTGTCTGGCCACAGCTGATCCACTGGCATATAACCTAAGCAATGGAAAACACACGTGCCTGCAGTGGTGTGTCCTGACCTACATCCTTTTCCTCCGGCATGTCCTTTGAGTAGCTATACTAAGCTGTGGGGATGTGAATGCTCTCATTGGTTTTGAAATAGCTTTATGTGGGGATTACATGATAGAAAAAAAACCATGGCATCATCATCGAGTTACCACCTTTAAACCTCATGAACTAGGAAGTATATACACTGTGGGAGCTCATTCACAGAATTCTCACATGATCCAACTTTTGATGCAAGATATTTGAGAGGAGGTAGAATAAGGATAGGAGAGAGAATAAGGTTAAAAAACAACCATCATATGTTTCGTAAAGTAAAACCTGTAGGAGTCCAGGTACTAAAATGTAATGAACTCCTCATTACACTGGCCTAAGTTTTCAAATCTTGGATATAAAAAGAAATACTCACTATGGTGATTTGGACAAAATACCCAAGACTTACATCATTTGGATCAAAATGGGACCAGAAATGTGTCTGTCAGATGTTTTCTGACAAACAAAAACTGGTAACTGTTGAACAGAAGTGTAATGAAAAGTGGCAAGTACACAGATTCTACTATAGTAGTCGTTTACAGTATGAGTTAAATAGATCAGTGTGGTGGTGCAGCTGCAGGGACAGGGATGTTTCTGTGAGCTGTTTTGCTGGTGTACAATATGAGGGAGAGATGAGATCAGTGTCAGAGCGAGACAAGGTTTAAACACTTCTGAAAAGCATGACGCATTTAAGAAGAACTACTTGTGTGATAATTTTCATTCTTAAAGTAGGACTGTTGGCTCTTTACACATAAATGAATGCCTGTTATTGATTATTGATTAAGTCGATCCTAATAGAGTCTGCATGAGAGTAGATTCTGGAGCCACAGCCTTCTGGTTTCTGTCTCTACCACGTTTGAGCAGGCTTTGGTTTGAGTAAACAGTCCGTGTGGAGGGTAAAAGAGGTGGAATACATTGATGTATGAAAAAATGAAATGGCTATCTGCTTTTTAACTTACATTTGTATGTGAATAACTGTTAATGAAGAAGAGCCAAAATGTTGTCTGGAACTTAAACCCCTCTAAAGCATGTTGCTGTTTGTATTTTGTACGGAGAAACTTGTGACTCGTTTGGATTCTGTACACAGTGCACAGTGATCTGAAGACAGAGTCTTGGCTCTGATATTGGCTGTTTACACCAGAAGCCCCAAAATAGACTCTACATAAATAACTTGTATTTCACTGTATATGGGAGTTTGAAATCGGGTGTCTGTGGTAACACAACAGAGTCGCCCCAAAGGCAGCAATGCATGGCTATATTACTTGGCCACAGTAATTATGGAAATGGCCCAGGCTATAGCAAAACAAGTGTCTGAGATAAGTTTCTGATGCACCAGATCAAAAGGAGACTCACATTCCAGAAGAATTATTAAAGTCATTATATTATCATTACAGACCTAAAAAAGTGGTCAACAGTTTTTGTGTAATTACTGTCCCTGCCAGAAGGGGTTGGAAAAGAGCTCTGCAATGCAACTGTAACCATAGTGGACCATTAATGATTTCTCCTTAATTTGGACTTTATCTCGGGTAAAAACTAAATTCATGAATACTACTGACCTGACGGACAATTGGTGGAGATTATATTACAAACATAATGAGTTTAGAGTAAAAATATGCTCCTGAAATATGTTTGAAAAAGGTCAAAAAGTCTGACAGCTGCCTCAAGCTTTTCTTATGAAAGGGTCTATCCAGTGTCCTACCATGTTGCACATGACAAATGACTTACTGTGAGCTATAATATCATCTTTTTGAATGCTACAATGACCCATCCTCTTGACTTTCTCTCAATTTAGTTAGCATGTCGTTATTTGGCTTTCAACCTCATGTTTAGCTATTCCATCTTGTCGCTGGTAACTGTACTATAGTTTCAATATATTGTGTTCCTTTCACACCAATACTACTTCTAAACCAATAATGAATCCAAAACTTTCAAGCCCCTACAATTAAGGATGATGCAAAGACTGCTGTCCCCTTTTAGTTTGAAAACTCAAGTCTATTGTTAACGATGAAAGTCACTCACTTTCACTTCTGTTACCTTTTATGTCTTTTTTAGTTTTTCTTTAAGGTGTTTATAGTTTTTACATTATCTGGATTAGGCACTGAAATGAGAAAATCTGTTTGTGCAGGTTAAGAGTGCCAGTGAAATTGTATAGCCATCTAAACTGATCATTTTTGCCTAATTATCATTTGCATTTAATTGTTTAGACTCTTTTGGCCAAATCCCAAATTTATGTTTTTCCATACCTACTTGGGTGATTATGTTTATGTGTGGTGTACAATGCAACTAACAAACCTGTTGGACAGATGGGTGCTTGAAGGAGCTGGAACCGTTCAACCTTCATCATCTAAAACGTAGGCTTTTGTTGTAGGAGAGATATGTTTTCATTTGTTTATGCGAAATGGTAAACCGCACTTCTGATGCCAGTCTTTTAAAGTTACCACTTGCGTAGAGTTTCATTGTTTTTCCCTCTTGCAGCTCGGAGTGTGGGGCTTTGAGAGAATTATGCTGTAGTCTAACATGTTATGGTCTGATCGGCCCATTAAACAAATGAGCCAGGTCCCCATAAATTCAAAAGACTAGTGAAGAAATGAAGACATTTTGCTGCTCTGGCAGAAAAAGCGATAGCACAATATAAATTTCTGGACTGAGCAGAGCACCATGTAAGGACATTTCAGTGTGAGGGAAACTGATTAAAAGCACCTGGTCGTCAGTGTGAGAGACAGACAGGTTGTCAGACTATTCTGGGATGGAGCAGCCTCTGTAAACGTAGACAGTAAGATTTGTTTTATTCTGCTGTAAACGCTTCAATCGACATAACGTGAATTGGACAAAAAACTCCTCATTTCTCATCTATAAAATCTCTGAATCTCTTAAACTTAATAACTAATCAGTTTTCTGAGAGGATGATGTCATAATATGTCATAAAGGTATCATTAATTGTATACATTTCGATCTGTATTGCACATTTCATACAGAGGTAGAATCAAATGCTTTACAGCTAAACATAGAAAGCTAACTAATGACATAGAAAATGCAAATAGATATTCCATACCAATGACCCAACAGTCACCCATGTAGCACATAGATGAAATACATATGTATATGTGCTATGAATCAAAAATGTAAGTAGACACACAGAGAAAAAATGAACAACTTTAAAGCCAGTGGGTTGACCTAAGAGTAAAGCCAACATTAGTAGGATCCTTCCTCTGTAGATCATGACTATGCGTTGTCATGATCAAAGTAGTGTGAGGACTGGCTGACATTGTCATACAGCCACAGAGCTAAAGTGAGAAGAAAAAAAACTGATCTGATGCTATAGTGTACCTCTATATTGTAAAACTGCAGCTGTAGATTTCAAAATGATATTTGTCCTGACTTTGTCTTTCTTTAAGGACATACTCTGTGCCAGGGCATTTACCTGTGTGTGTGTGTGTGTGTGTTTGTGTTCACACACACACGTGACCTGCAGATTCCTGGAAGACGGCAGAGACAGGATGACCAGAATCCCTTCCCGCAGTTCAAAGCACCGGGTGTCTCAAGATTAAGGGTTTTGTCTATGAACGAGGGGAGGACTAATAAAACCGCAGCACCCTGCAGTCTGTTACTCAAGCTGCTCTGCTAGTTTTCTTCATAAAACAGCGTTGTCTGGCTGCCAGCACTTATTTATTGCTCCCCAACAACTCTGCAAGCATGTCATAATAAGGTCAGCTCTGTTTCAAATGTTTTTATGTACACCCATTGTCTACGAGTGAGTGTAACCCTTCATGCAAACAAATAAAGACACCTTGTGGTCTATCGTGAGTGATTCAGCAGGATGTGAACACACACAGATCAAATCAAAGATACTTTTATGGCATGGACCAGTCAATGTTCCAATAAGTAATATATTGTAATCTGCTCAGAATGTATATGGCAAAACATACTGTGATTTCTCATTACTATCAACCTCTTTCTAGGACAGCTGCTCATTAGAGCACATAAAATCCAGCACAGAGACCCCCTATATGTTCATGGTACATTTCAGCTGTATGACCTGCTGCTGGGCTATAAATACCTGTAGCATTTCTTCTTATTCACTTCCATTGAGCACTGGTAATTATCCCCATGGTGCCGTATAATTAGTATAAAACAAAATCTTGACATGGCCACGTGAACATTTTAACCACAACTGGTTAAAATAATAAAAAATAAATGTATACTGATGTGTAGAGAAAGAAAACCGATGACGACATGCTGTTCACATGTTCCAGTGTCCATAGACCTTGATCTCTTCACCGTTTCCACTGCAAACTCTCACAGGAAAATAACATTAGAGGGGAGCTAATCTCTTGAATCATATGCTGTGCTTCTCAGACATCAGCGCGTTGTTGTTGTTACGGACTGATGGGGCCCAGCGCGACGAACCCAGGGTTCCTGGCGGTTGACTCACAGCCACGTTGTTATTGAGTCAGCGTCACATTACCACTACAGCACATTTTCACAGCTTGGCAGAAAAACAGCCATCAAAGCAGGAAAACCACATTGGCTCTCAAGTCTTCTAGTATCTTTGAAAAACCACATCTGGAGGTTCCCTTCCAAACGCCACCTTTGGAAAGCAAGGGGAAAGCCCATTTCAGAAAACAAGACAAGGGTTTACAGGGATAGACAAGTTTCTTTAAGTCTATACATTTTTAATATTTTTTTTTTAACATTGCAGGGGTTGTAGGTTGCAGTCTTGCTGGGAGTCTGATGGAAAGTAAAAGAAAATAGAGTGAGACTACAATGATTTAAAAAAAGGCTATTCAAAATAACATAGGTTGCTTTTGAGACAAGCACTGTACGCCGGAAAATATCCTGAAAATAAAAGAGAGACTGTGAGAGGTGTTCAAGTCAGTTGGGAATTGTCAAGCGTATCTCCTCTAGTGAAAACTCTGGATGATGTTCAAATGTATAGTGTATTCCACACAGCATTGTCCTTCCCTTCTTCTATCTGCATGTTACAGTTTTCAAAATCCCCTTCACTAATGGAAACAACCACCTCTCAACTTGCCTTTTTACGAAGACTTGGATTATTCAATAGAGCAGGCTTGCTTGTTCTTTCCATAAATGGTTGTATAGATCTACAAAGAATGTTTACAGCAGTTGCTGTCGAACGGGGATGGTCTTGCATATTTGCCCACCAACTTTGGCTCTGGATAAAAAGCAGGAAAACTACTTCCAAGGAAATACACGCCAGACCGCTTTTTCCCCCTGGAGCAGAATGATAATGTGTGTAGCCAGACCTCAGCTTTGCAAGTCTGAATATCGGAGACTATTAAAAACACAGTAGGCGTTGAGAGTGACCTCAGTAGGTGTGGGTGAAGCACATAAATGCTGTTTGCCACCTGCCATGAAACAGGAAGAAGAGTGAGCATCCTGCTGAGAAATTGAATCTATAAAGATGGTGAATAGTTTTAGTTTCAGTTATATAACAGCAGCAATGAACGAAACACGTCAGTTTGACAGTCTGTTGATGTTTAAGTGTCTGAATCCAGATGTTAGTGCTCTCTTCTTGTAGGCCTCAAGTGTGCTCTTATTAAGTAAAAAACTGAATCATAATAAATACTGCATTATTATACATGGACATGACAGCTGAAAGTGAAAGTTTTACATTATTATAAGCACATCCGCCACCAAAGATTGATTCAGGAAGTATTGATGTTCATGCTGTGTGAGACAGAAGGGTAAAGAGTGCTGCACACAGCTCCACAATCAAGCAATGATGGGAAACACTGCAGTGACGTGTGAAACGTGCCTGCAGGGTGTGTTGCTCGTCTGAAGCGTTTCATGTTGGTATATTTTTGATAGCAGTCAGCACTTTTTGTAGTGTCACAGTAAATCAAATACTTCTTAATCATTACAAATACAGTTTTGAATCAAGTTTCGCATTAAGTGATTCCAGCATTGTGGCTCATTTTGGTAATTGAATAGTTTAAGTTGTGGTTACTACTAAATCAGATCTGGTTTATATCAGGGTTTTTCCTCATAAAAGTTTTTCAAGTGCAGTGACTGTTCATTTCAACACTCACTCTGACGAGAAAATCAATTTATCCCCATGTCTTTACTTCAAACATTTTTTTGGTAAGCAAAAGACTAACACCTCATGCTAACTTGACTGTGGGCCCCATTACACAGCACATTCAATTTAAATGAATAGGCACCAAAGATCCATCTATTGGTCCCAGCTCCACTTTTCAGTCACCCAGAGGAGAAGCATGTTCATCTGCACTATTCAGACGAGTCTGAAGTTTCACATGATCTCTGTAACCTCTACACGCTAATCAAAAACAGACAGTTTCCCTGAGGCCCTTCACCAAGTACAGACATATATTCTACTTGGCCCCATTCAGAGCAGTAATCAGAGTTTCAATTATAATATGCCCCTGAAGTCCACAGATATATAATCTAAAAACTAAAAAGTTGAGTCTGTACATAAAGCACAAAGCAAAGGCAAAACGCTAAAGCTGCTCTCAGACACGGACTGATGTCCAAACATTTTTCCAGAGATTTTCCACAGGGACTAAATGTGAGAAAGCAAATGCTTGAGTCAGTTGCTCAGGACATTTTCTGCAACTTTTCCTGGCCTCCTTAATAATATCCACAAAATGCCTGAGCGAGAGCGTGTAAGAATAAAGCAGGAAAATTCATTGGAAGCAGGTAGGCGAGTTGATGACGTTTCAAACACAGGATGGACGCAAAACTGAAAAAGTAAAACAACAACAAAGTTGATAAGCAGTGTCATGTGACTGCTTACCTTACTGCAATTGTTAGTTAAGTCCATCCAGATTCTCAATGTTAACGGCGTCCATGATCTTTTGTTTAGTAAGATTTCAGACCGATGTTTTCTGACAAAAGTAAAATGCAACATGACGCGTCCCTTGATCTATTAATTTAGCATCACTGAATAAAAACAGAAGTACCAGAAATTTTTAGAATTGCACATTATTTTGAACCATGTGTCCATGTGCAAACTGAGGAAAACTTACCTTACAGTCATAGCACCTGTAAATTATCTGTGAAATTAAACTGAGTGCACTGATATAGTTCCATAAATCCTAAAGAAACATAAATACATCTGGTTGAGAAATTCCAGTAACATCCCTAATCTTCACTCGGCTTCCATTTCTTGGTATATATTTTCATATTTTTCATAGTGATAGATGATCTTTATCTGAATAAAAAAAGACCAAACCTCCTGCCATGTTTGTTAAAAAAAAAGAGGACAACAATATAGAGTAATATCAGTAGTTGATGGTCTGACCCATCTGCTCAAGATGATACTTCTTCACTTATGCCAAGATCTGGTCCTCCTCTCGTCGACATGTCTGCTCCAGACTGATAAAAACCTTTAATATCCCCCCCCCCCTGAGAGGTCAGGGTTCTTCCTCACCTTTACAAAAACTTGAAAAAGAAAACACTTGACTCTGCTCAGAAATGCCAGGGATCCTTTCTCCATCTGATTTAGAGTTCCCACTATCTGACCTGCACGTGCCTTATCTGCAGGTTTTTGACTCCAAGTCCTGGCTTTGTGACAAAATGATAAATATTTTACATCTTCATGATCACAATATTTCAGTATTTTTAAAGATATTAATGTGCACAGACCTCAAAGCTCCAGACAAAGAAGTTCTACATTTCTGAAGATTTTCATTCAATCAAACACAATTTGCATTTATTTTCTTGTTGTCTTCAGTTGCATTTATGTTTAATAAGCTATGTTTATGATAGAGTGTTTTTTCTGCCTTTGTTTTAAATACGATAAAACAGCGTCACCAAATCATCTAAAACTTTAACTGATAGTTTGTAAAACTGCAGTTTGTATGTTACTGCTGTGCTACAAGTGCGTTCTGTAGATCTAAAGAGAACTAACAGTCTATAATCAGTCAAAAATATGAAAAAGTCATGAAAGACATCATGAAAGCCTCACACAGACATCTGTCCTCTGTAGATCATAAAGACAAAAACAAGGAAAATGACTTGCTTCTGAGAATATAGGATTTCTGAGATTTGACAAATGTAGTGAAGCCTCAGGCCTCCCTACGCTCACAACTTCAGAACAAACAAAACACCTGGCACTAGAACAAAGAGTACAAGAAGGAAACCAGGGAGACTCGTGTCCTCGCCGCCATCATCAAATAAATGTAAATGAAAGTGTGAAAGTTTCCAACGTTTGAAACGTGTGCTTCCACCTGTCCACATGTGCGTCCTAACCCTCCTCGTCGGTGAACATGCCCCTAGCATTGTTTTATGACTGGAGCTCCACCGGCTCCGAGCCTCCTAACACCTGTACAATAAATCATCAGCCCACTCCTGGAGGTGTTGCATAACCCAACCTGGGTTTACTGAAACTGAACACAAAAGCGCCTCCGGTTGAGGCCTGGGAAGGGGTAGAGGCGGGTTGACTCATCTTCGAAGTGGTCAGGTGGCCTTGTGTTACAGGTGCTTGGTAGAGAAGAAAACAGCCGTAAAACATGTTGTCTGGGACCACAAAGGTTGCCTAGAAGAGGAGATCATAGATAAAAAAAAGTGTAGCAAATCTCCATAAAGGACAGTTCCATTCATTGAGGAATTTTTTGTTTATTTGTTTTTGTGGGAGAGATAACCAAAGGGTTCGCTTACCACTAAGAGTCTGTCCCTGTGGTGATCTCAGGATCAGCATCCATCTTGAGCTAATTACCCAAACCAAATTAGTGCCGCTGGCGTGATGATGATCGGAACAAAATTGTCAGTTATCACATGTAGTCGGAAATGAAAACAGGATTAACACGTGATATTTACTTCCACCGATGAGGTTTTCAACCTTGTCCATTTGTTTGTTGTTTGTATGCAAGGTTATACAAAAACCCCTGAGCAGATTTCCATGAAACTTGGTGGAAGGATGTGAGTCAGGAAAGAAAGGCCCTTTTACGTGATATGAAATTGTGGATGTTTGCCTTGTGGTTTATGTCCCGGTTTCAAAATTGCTACACCCCAAATAAAAAACACAATAACAGAAACTTCTAAGACAATTGTTATTCTGTGAATTGTGACTGAAGTAGCAAAGGCGGCTTGATGGACAGTGAATACTAAATAAATTAAGCCACAAAGTCTTTCTTTTGAAACAAAGACATTCTTGAGATTGGATCCCACCAACCACATCTGTCAACAAATCCTGACCCATGAGTACTCAGTGGTCTTTATTACTAGATGAGTACACTGCACTCATGGGTCAGACCACACCCGTCTGAAGCCTTTATTTTGATCTCAGCTGCACAGCTGAAAAGTTTTGGACTGTGTCGCGCACAGTTGGGACCCTGTCCCGGTGACAAAATCTGTACACAGAATGTTAACACCTGCCAATGTCACTCAAAACCTCATCCAGGGTAGTTTCTGCTACAGTAGATGTCTCCAGCACCAAGTTTTTCCTCAATGACGCACACAATCCAACAAGGTGAAAACAATACCAGCCAAACCGCCACAGCTCCAAATACTCAATTACATTTTTTATCAATAAAATTCACTAGTGATAGTCATGCATCTGAACCAAACGGTATTACTCTTTATGCAGTTGGATCGCTTCATATGTTGTATTTTTAAAGAACAGTTATTAAATATCGAATGGTTCAAAACAATGACTACAGCTCCTGGCATGTGAGCAGCTGCAGTTTCCATATGAACATAATAAATATGTGACAGGCAGAGGGGAAAAAGAGATGAGAACACAAACTTTAACAGCGCGAACATGGGGGTTTTCAATGGTGATATGAGTTCATGAAACCCATTCTCAGTAATCAGAGTCTAATCACAGCAAGATGCCAAAGTGTCAACACTGCTCCACACTTAGTTTGTCTCCTCTGACGGTCAGTGCCGTGTTTGCGCAGAACCCCCCACTCCCTGCTAAGACCGCTCTGACTTGTGGCAGAGAGTAGATTTCCAATAACAAGAACATGTTTCTGAAAGTCCCTCTCTCCAGAGCCAAGCGTTAATGCAAACCCTTTGACTCTACAGACGGGAGAGTGGAGGAGGTGAAACCAGCGCACGCTCGAGAGCAGCACAGACGGTGATACTTCTCTCTTCATCATCATCCCTGCAGGAGATGTCTGATGGCAACATAAATCAAGAACATTATTGAATCAACTTCTCTCTGGAGGCCCAGCTGTGGCTACAACCACACTCATAATTTCATTTTTAAAACAAAAAATATCTTAGTCGACTGAAGCATTTTAGCTCCGTATCAGTAATAATCCCCATTCATACCAACACAACTGACAATGTCACATTCACGTCTACTGCGTCCACTCTGCAGCAGGTTACTTACACAGAAAATCCTACGAATGGGAAACAGCAACAGTGAAAGTGGGACGAGGGATTTGATTTCTTGGACCGACAACGAGGTGGAACTGGTATTGAAAGAAAGTGTTTGCAACATTTTTCATTCACCATTTGTAGTCGGTTTGTTGTAAAAACCCATCTGGATGCCAATGCGGGTGACTTCATCATCCAATGTGTCCTAACGTCTCCATTTTAGGCCCGTCCAGAATGCAATGCCATCGTTTCAGACTAAAACTGGGCCAGCAGCTTCAGTCTTAGCTCGAAAACTCAAAAAAGTGTGGACGTTAGACGTAACCATAGCAACAGGGATGACTAGTAAGCAGCTCCTGTGGGTAGCTGCCGGATAACCCCGAGAAAAAGTTGTGTGATGAGTAAGATTTATATAAATTCATATTCACAAGCAGTACAAAAAGTACTTTTTCCCAGGAGCAGCTAGAAATAAAATGACTGTGCAGTATTTTCAACATCTGAATCCGCTCATATCAAACCTAGTCAGCCACAAGGAAATGTTTTATTGTGGAAATCAACGAAACAACTCAATTGCTCAAATAACTCACTACCAACAGTGAGCTAGATAGAACCCCAAAAATCTATCACATAAAGACAACAATAAGCCAGTGGTGAAAACGTCCTCAATGGATTCACTGCTTGAAGAAAGTACCAACAAGTTTTAGCTTTTGATAGCAACAAACTAAGCACATTGGCGCTGAGGAGTCACATGAATGTCTGCAGAAGAACAGGTGCTGCAACTATTGGCAGATACTTTTCCAAGAACACAACTTGGCCACCAAAACAGGAGGACAGGGAGGCCAGAACCCAGCCCAGTGAAGTATGTAACATGCACGGATCGTGGCTTATGTGTAAACAGGTTCTGATTTGATTTGGAAATAATTGTTGGTGATGGTTCGGAGCCAGTGCGGGCTTCCAGCAGTGGACCCGTGCAGGACTCTAATTTGCATAAATTTGCAACACATAGAACAGTCTCAAAGCTCAGAAAAGTATTTCAAACTCAAGTAATCCATAATCAACAAAGGTTTAATTTTAATTCCATGCTTATTTAATTCCTGGACCATAAGTAGATGGCTAGAAATAAATAGATACAAACACTTCACCAGATACATGTGAATACATGTCAGAAAAGCAAAGGCAGGATTGACACATCACAGTACAACAGGCTCAAATACTGTGTAAAATAAAACCTGAATTTTCTTTTTTTCCTCAGCGCATTTGGGAGGAGACAGTTTCTCCTGTTCCCTATTTGGGCCTGGTGTTCTGGCAGCTGGCAGACACACCGCTCTCCTAGTTTGTGTCCTGTCAGTTTGGATCAGATGAACGATGGCCGAATTAATCCCTGACCGACGATGAGCTGACTGCAGTCTAATGTCAGCAGCAGCTTCACTGAGCGCACTGCCACGTGTTAGCTCCTCTTTGTACGTCCACAGCCAGGAGGAGGACTCGGGGCGGAAGTGACATGTGGATTTACTGCCTATGAATGTGGATAATATTATGGTTTCTACACATGATATGAAGTTGTAAAAAAATATCCGCCATGACATTACAGACCCTGTGTTTTATTAGGTTTGGTTTGGTTACGCACAGTTGGATGAAGCAGCGGGGTTCAGATGGTCCTCAGGTTTGTAAAGCCTGCTGACAGTCGACTGTGGTGAACTAAACTATGCTCCAAAATGAAGAGCCATTTGAAATCAATCTAAAAATAGAATTCACCAAACAAAACTGAGATTAAAACCCAAACTAAAGAATCCAAAATGGCGGCAGATGAACACATCCATAGATATATATATATAAAGGCCAGATGTCTCGTCCGCGTTGCCGGCCAACTGAGTCGAACGTCCGCACATGGCGGCCATCTTGCCACAGTTAGCTCACTCACCCATAACATTGAGTTGGTAGTGGTACATGTGCTCATAAATAATTTGAATTATTACTTGTTTAAACTAAACATGTAATAATTCAAATTATTTTATTATATTAGTAATATTCTGTTGGTGTGCACCTGGTTGTTCACCCACATCACCACTAGGGGCTTCTGCACTGTTTACACAGGACTAACGGCCAGAGGAAATTCCAAGATGTTATTAGTACATTTTCTATTGAAGAAAAGAAAATGGGAGATATCCAGGAGAAAGTTGAAATAATGAGACGGATGAAAGTCGTTATTTCACAATTTATGATATTATGAGATTATAATTGTGTATAAACGAGAAAGAAAATCAAACGCTTACAAGAATAAAGTTGTAGTTTAACGAGAATGAGATGAAAGTCTTTATCTAATGAGAAATCTGTCATAAAATGACCATATGAGAGTTGTAATTTAAGAAAGTTATAATATTATGAGAATATAGTTGTAATCTTATGAAAAAAATATCATATTATTACTGAAATAAAGTTGGAATTTAATGAGGATAGTGTCATTATGTTGAAAGAATAATAAAGAATCATAAAATAACGAGAAGAAATTTGTAATTTAATGAGAACAAAGTTATATTATTAGAATATAGTCATTGTATTGCAGGAATAATGCTTTCATTTAATGAGGGGAAAAAATCCTAATATTACAAGAATAAAGTTGTAGTTTAATTAGATAAAAAGACAATTTTAATGGAAAATAAATAAGGCTGATATCCTAAACTTATGGTCATAATGTAATGTCACATACAGTACTTTTTTTACAGCAACACAGACAGTTTCCGACGAAAACAAATCTAAAACTCATCTTTACAGAATTCATCTTCAACAAGATTGAAAGAGTTTTAATACTGTTGTATGTGACTTGTGTTAACCGGTGCCATAGCATGATCCCAGGCTGGTCCCAAGTATTTAAAAGTATTTCTCCACACCTCAGGAGAACAATCTTAATCCACTTACAGCTATTTCCCAGAAGTCCCAATTCTCCCGTGAAGCCATCAGGCCTCATGTCCGCCAGGTCACTTCACACACAGAGGTGTGAGGAGCTGACTGCTGGAGTCACACACTGGTTGATAAGAAATTGCTCAGTCATTTTTGCAAATATTGCAGATAGGTGAGAGGGTGAAGATGTAAAGTCTCAGTGTGTCATCCAGTTTATAACAGGTCATGTGCACTTCAGGATTTTTGGGTTCTGACCACTGTGCATGTCTCTAATTCCACATTCAGACCTGGTTTACATCAACACACACTTAAAGTTCCCTTTATGATGTCGAATTTCCTATCTGCCTCATTAAAATACATAAATACTCAAATGACAGAATATACAAAATATACACATGAATAAAAAAAGATTTTACAAGAAACCTTGTGTTGATGTTATTTCGAGGGCAGTTAGTTAGTTGCCTCCTCCTTGCACCAGGCCCGAGATTGTGCCCTTTCTATCAGCCTCCAACCAGAATTACTACTATATTGATAGCTTCCTTTTACTCATCAGCAGATATAAGTGAGTGACATGAAATTGAGGTTAATGTTCCCATTTATCTTCCTACTTTGTCCCTATTTGTTATGATGACCTCATCTCTGACTTTCCTTTTTGAAACACCTTCAGGCGGATCCTAACTTCTAGGCCTCGGCTTCATCAGGCACGAAATCCTGAGGACATACCACGGAAGCGGTAATCTCTCAGACAACAGTTTCATTCAGACTTTGAGAAAACCCACAGGGTGTTTCTGCATTGAACTTGTGTCAGCCGCTGACTGTTGGCATTACATGTAATTCCTAGCGATGCCACTGGGGCTACAATTTTATTGCCTCAATAAGCTGCTTTTCTATTTCAACATTAAACCTGTAAAGTTGAAAATTTTGCTTTGTACCATCATATCTGCTCAGCAAGTCCAGTTTTATGTCACAATACTGTTAAAAACTGAATCAGGACCATAAATCAGAATCACAACCCTGTTGAATTAGTCATGATTTGCCCAGATGCTTTTCAATGTGCCTCTGGGGCAGAAATGTACAAATCCTGGAGGCTTAATGCTTCCCAAGGGTCTTTTAAAACTTTGTAAACCACAATGGTATTACATCATCAAACCAAACTGTACATTTCCAAACCTCTGCCAGCACCGTGAAGCACTTACTCATTACTTTTTCTCAACTGCCGAACAGCATTGTTCCATGATGTTACCATGACAGAGCTGATTTATCGCACCTAGAGTAACACTGTTCACATTCCTCTGTCCGTTCTCTGTCTGTGTTGAGGGCAAGATATCTGATGACTGGTTGGTTTAATTCCTGGATGGAAGTCAAATACTTCTATCAGGGTCTGATACGGTATCTGCGGCCTCCGCGCTCCTAATGCAGTGACCTCATCCTCATACACTGTAGGAATAATGACACAATGTGCCCTCAAACAACCTCTCCCCTGTTTAATACTATATGTCAAGTATGATAAAACACAGTATATTGTCCATAGTGGCCAATGTGAGTAAGTGCAATCAATTATTAAGAAAGTTGAACGTATTCACCTATTGAGAGAGATGAGTAATGTTGCTCTTACTGAAATAAGATACGGTATCTGCTCTTGTCTAATCACGCTTCTGTCGGTTTGTTGTATTGTAAGAGTCGAGCAGATGCTACATGGAGTTGTTTAAAATGATTATGTCTCATGCTGTGGGTGGCTCAGTGAGCCCTACGGAGTGTGTAGCAGAAATCAAACCAGCAGCCCCATGGCAGAGCTAATGTCAAGACTGAGCGTGAGCCTGACCTTTGCCCGGAGCTTACAAAGCCTGGTTATTAAAATGACAGGTGGTGTCACTTTTTACACTTCCTTTGAGGTAAGGCCCCTAACTACTATCATGTAAAGAAAGTGTACCAAGGGGGAGGATAGAACTTTTACAAGCGTGTTGCATAATGTGAGCTTCAAGGGGCACCCCTCTCCCTCACCATCCGTTCACAGGTGAAACAGAGAATTCACACCGACGTGCTTTGCTTCATCTCCATGAGACAGCAGCTTTCAAGGAGCTGCAGCGCAACCTCTGCATGCTCAAATATTCTGTGATTGTGATGTGATAGTGCCAAGCTCTAAAAGTATGCATAATACTGTGTTGGCAGAGGAGAAACACCACAGAAGAGTGGCATGAACACACTGTCAAAATGTGTTAGATCACAAAGAGAGCAGATTTGACCTTGTATGGCTCATTGAAGTTCTGCTCTGAATTATTGAGAAAACTAAAACAACACATTTTTTCCACTCCGATTCTAAGAACCGCAGTAACAGTTAAGATCTGCAGTTTTTGAAAAAACCACAACAAGGCATTCCTTCACAAGTCGTAAGTAGTAATTATCTCAAGATGAGCAATAAAGCTGTTAAAAACATGAAGAGGGACCTGTCCTCAGCACGTGCAAACTGCACAATCCTCTGATTCTAGTCCCCTCTTAGAAACCAAATCAAATTGATTAGTCAATGTGACCCTTTGTAAAGTGCTTCCGGCTGTTACAGCAAAGCTATGAGTGATCTTCAATGAAACAGGGACTGATACACGTCCTCTATCACCACAGCTTTTTGATACCATGTTAATAGTCTCCCCGTTCTTACTGGAAAATTTGCTATCTTTATCTATCATCTATCTATTATCTATCAATCTGAGGATCTAATATCACTTATGTTGTAATGCTCACAGAACATTGATATGTGTAAGCTGGTAGATGGTGTTCTGGTTTGGTATTGATCGGTTATAAATGGTAACAAGGTGAAAAGGTTGTGAGCAGGTTTTTTTCCACTAAGACACCCGAAGTCCGTCTCTTTAACAAGCCTGTGATAAAAGTGGTTGTACAAGCTGGATAGTCGGAGAGTGCAATGTTGGTGCCAACCTCCCCAATGACACCTACTAATTACGCATGGGCCAAGCTGTAAAAAGACAGATAGTAATGATTTTTTTTTTTGCCAAACTTGCTCTAACTTGCTCTATTTTGAGATCTCTGACATGGTAATTTGTGGTAGAGACAAAATGCATTCCACTCTTGAAACACACACCCCATAGAACACCTTGACCTCAGTAAGAGCGCCCGTAAAACGTCCCGGGCTGTTTTGATGTGAGGTGTAACAGTAGGGAGCTGCAGGAAGTTTGTGGCCGCAAGCATTCGGCCTGCTGAAGTGCCTCTGGGCAAGACGCTACAGGGCAGCTCTGCATTTGCTGACCTGAGGCATGCAGAGAGGAGAATGGAAATTTTCCTTCAAGGGATGCAAATCACACACACACACGTTTGTTTTTGGATGTTCTTTGGTTAATGTTTAGCTCACAGGTCTCTATAAGTGATACACCGACATAAGCAATGTTAATAATTAGAACGACACTCGGTAGAGCACATATCTCTGCCAGGTCCCTTACACTCAATCAAGATGCAACCAATTTCACACACTCATAAACCCTTAGACATGAACGTTGCACATATGAACAACAACACATAAATCTCCACAGTGTTCAGGTGAGGAGTGGAGCGGCAGGCAGAGGCAGGACGTAACGTATCAACACGAGCGTTGGCTCTTATCACCAAAAACTCTCCTGACATCTTCTTCAGTGTCTTCTTCAATGTGGCACTGCCTTTTTTTATCCTAAGAGATTTGTATTATTCTTGTCATCAACCCCTGCGGAGGATCTCTTGCTTGTCTTCTCACATCGGCTCCTTCAGACATTCTGTGGACTTTATAAGGAGCTTCCACAGAAACTCTGAAGGCTCTGACTCTCACATACAGCCCCTCCAGAGAATGTCTGGCGATTCTCTTGAATTCTGTGAAAAGCAGCTATACGTGTCCGATTTTTTTTCTGATTTTACCCAATACCATTAGTTATTCCATGGGGAAAATGTAAAAAAAATGCAATGTTAAAGAAAGAGATAAAAAAAAAGTTGAATTGGTTCTTTCCTGTCTCAACTCCATCCTTACACCAACTTGCTTACGAAAAAATTAACAGATGATAACGAACATGTTTAACTGCACTACATGAAAATTACAAACAGTCGGAAAGGTGAGTCATCTTTACTCGACAATTATGTCATCAGCATGTTTTCATTTGCACGTTTTGTGGCAGCATGACTTGGAAAAAGCTTCATAGGAGTCAAAAGCATCTCTTACCAAACTGCAGCCTCAACTCACACGTGTCTGGGGGAATGACGTCTAATATTATGAATGCATATGAAAGACAAGGGCAGTCAAGTCATCGTAAAAAATTTGTAAAAGTGTATGAATTGTTCGCACCAGTTTTCACACATTTGCTCTGCACAATATTCACTTGTGGGGAGTATGTTAATGCTGCTGCTGGTCTCTGATCTTCATGTGTTACTGATTTCAACTCAACAGTGCATCCAGTTTTATGAGAACACTGTGTTTTGAATGTAAACCCTTTTTCTAAAGTGTTGTGCAATAAATCCACGATACGGACTCAAAATGGAAAAAGGCACAGGGTTAGTGTCGCCGGTGGAGATCAGCGATGTCTGTGTTGTGGTTTATACGACGGAAAGACCGTGAATGTCTTCGGAGGTGATCGCCGTGTATTCTGACAGACCAAGTTAAAAGCAAGTCCTACAACAAATCTAAGGGGAGAGGAGAAACTTGACATATATAAGGAGGGGTCGCCTGGAAAGTGGATTTAGGGGTACAGGACTTGAACATGCTAAGCACATTACCTAATGTACATGGCACAACCAAAATGTAAAGAGGTGGTGGTCTGAGAGGCGGTGGTCTAGTGGCAGAAACTTGGGGCAGAGAAGGTCTCTGGTTCGTCTCTGGTTCGACTCCACGGAGAGACAACAAAAGACGAACCTGGATTGATCTGTCCAAAAATCCAAGAGTCTCCCTAACCTGTCTAGTGCCCCTGAGCAAGGCACCTTACTCCCCCAACATCTGCTCCCCGAAGCACCGTACATGGTCGCTCACTGCTCTGTGTGTCCTGCATCAGATGGGTCAAAAGCAGAAGTTAAATTTCCCTACCTGCATGAGTGTGCCTCATCAGTGTGCCTGTGTTTGGGACTAATAAATGCATCTTAATCTTAATCTAAACAAAAGTTTGAGCTCACAACATCAGGTTCCTTTACCATGCTTTTCAATCTTATAACGCAAAAACCAACAGTTGTTTTCTGAGGCCTGAAAATTGCAAGCCAATCTTTTACCCATTAATTAAGGAGAAGTAATTGTATTGGAAGGTTATTAGAGTCCTTGAATTATTCCTCTATCAAACAATTCAGTTCATTCAAACTCAGCAGCAGCATAAGACACAAGTTCCGTGTATTGACCTGAACCTGTGTTCTTAACCAGGCTGTCAAACTTGTTGTGTTAACCTGGCAGAGACTCCAAAGGAACCTTTAGGGAACTTGCCAAAGAGGTCAAGAGTCATAAGAGGGAGACAGTTACCAGATCTGAGAGTGACTGATGGTTGGACTCAGACATTGGCCCGAGGTGGGGTCACGAGGTGGTCAGCGATTTACTGTTTCCGTCAGCCCCTTTCACTCTTCCCGGTTCTGAGGTATCATGCTCCTCCCTCTGTTTATCACAAGTACATTTTGAATAATAACACAGTTTGCTACCACTCCGCCTGCTATGACGCTCTTCTACTTGACCTTCATAGCCAACTAAAATGAGACACGGGTGGAGAAAAGGCGAGACGATTGCATTGGAATTGGATTAAGTCATATTTTGATTAAAATATGTTGCTGTTGTCAAGAAAATGTGGTCATCTGAGCTGCTCTCAGTCTAAGTAGATGGAAGTAGGGCAGATAGACGGAGTTCCTTAAAGGCCTCACGGCACATGTGCACTGGGCAGCGGAGGACACATCGCTAACAGGAACCAGACTCGCCTCTTCTTAAGGTCAGACGCTAGATGCAGCAGTAAAGGAGCGCACAAACCAGGAGATGCATGTGTCTTTGAAATTGTTGTTGGACGTCAAATGACAGCACTTGTGACCTGCTAAGATTCAAGTATATTCCTGTTTTTAATTAGTGGAAATAACTGCAATATGTGCATGTATAGATTTACCTGGAGTTTCAGATGGAGTACAGACACACTTGTCGACCTCAGTTGTCCTCTGCTGTGAGTCATCTTTGCATCTGGGAGTGTGTGATCAAATATGCATGAGAATGTACATTCATTTTTGAGAAAAGGTGGAATTGCCCCTGAAAACGTATTCACTTCTTGTCATGCAGTTTGCTTTATCAGCACTGTGGTTTAAACGTGGGACTCACTGCAGCCAGTGAGCAAAGTGTCAACTCTGGCTGGCACCCCAAAGACTGTACTGCATGTGTTGTTTGGCACCACGAGAAAGTCTCCTCCAGAGGTTTTTCTAATTAGTCTGCAAAAATATATAAAAACAGTAGCAGGGAACAACATCCCCGGTGCCCCGGAAGCAGACAAAAGATATAGTCATTAACATCTGTTTCTGTCGAATACACACCCAGTATGACCAGTGACTCGTGATGGCTCTGTAAAACACTTTTGAACTTTCCTTCTAAAAAACTAATCTTAACATGTTAATACTATGTCTATATGTATTTTTTTTTGCACCAGGATAAAGGCATGACATTGAGTAAATCAAAACTGTCTTAAGATCTACACAAATTACCTTAATGCAAAGATATCTTGTTCAAAAGGCAGAAATTAGGTTTTGTGCGGCCATCGTGATCATGACCTTAAGCCACTCAAATCTAATCAATAAATCATCGAGTGTAGGTGAACAATTGTGCTATATTTGAAATTATTCTCTTGGAGCGTTCTTGAGATAACATGTTCACCAGGGAAATAAAGGCCTTTGTGAGGTCTCTGTGACCTTGACCTTTGACCTTCAATGACTTTAGCATCCTTACAGTCTATGGTTTCCAATAAGCACAGCTCATTAATCTTAATCATAAAGCAAAGTATTGAACAAATAAATATTTTTATAAAATGATAGACAAAGTTGAAAACTTCTCCTTCATCCCCTCCAATGGAGGATCTAAAAGTGTACAGGTATTAATCCGATATCAATCTTAAGTCCAAATTACAAATGTGAACCTGATGCTGGTGCTGGAGGAGACTTATCAGTGTATTAACCAGTACCAGAAGAACTAAATACGATGTAATTCCAGTCACTTATGAGTTTCTGAGAATTATCTGTGGGGTTTGAACCAGTTTAAGTTGGAAGTTTACGTTACATGACGTGAGCTTTAGATAAATAGGAGAAACGGCCTGAAGGTTAATACAGTCAAACTGGAAACATGTGTTTAGGCTGAGTGCACTTCAGAAAGCTACGTCCAGTTGCCTAAACCTAAATCCTAATTTATGTGGGAAGTATTGTCTCCAGCTAATTGTAATTTAGCACTGAACATCCTCTTAGGTGATGTGCACTCTGGAATTAACTCTAGCTTAGGATCAGCTTTTGCTCCCATGTGGTTTAATTGCACGATATCAATAATGTTGTAAATACTGAAAAGGAAAGAAGAACGAAAGAAATCTTGTTTTGTTTGATTGTAAACTTAGGAGATTCATAGCTCTATAAAATTAATAAAATACAGCACATTTTTATATATTTAAAATGATGGGCAATTCATTTCTAAACTCAGCTAAGATGAGTCAAGAAATCGATTATTTGTTATTAGATCTCACAGATGTAATTTCCCCATTGAGAGATATTTGCTGAAAACAAGTACTGGGTCACCATCATGGCAGCTTGAGTGTTTTTGTCCCCTTGAAGTCCCAACGCATGAGGCAGGAGGTGGGAGCCTGCCAGTATAAGCCATGATATCATGAGAAAGTAAGCGAGCTGTGCTTCATGTTCCAGAGATCGAATTTGTCCATCTGAACTACACGTGGAAACAAAGGCTGAGGATATTTATACTGACATCTGATACAAGTTTCAACATGGGAACGTCAGCATTGGGAAGAGGATGATGTCAGGAGCTGTTTGGATTGGATTTATTTTTTCAGGTTTTCCTGTTATTGTGTGCACCCCCATTAAAAAGACAGCTTTTAGACAGCCATCTTAAAGCTTCATAGAGATGATACTGTATTAGTTACAGGAGTACTCCACTGAAACGTACACAAATTGCATCTAGTCGTATGTTGTGTCCTCTTTTCTGTCGTTAACAACACATACGCACGGTTCTCAAGAAATGTGACCCATAGAAAGACAGAGATTTATTAGGTGGATATCTAAAAATGTCTCCTAAAGGTTCAATGTGTAGAATTTAGTGACATCTGGTGGTGAAGGTGCACGTTGGTGAAGGTGAAGCTGAATACCCCTCACCACACCCTCCCATTCCAAACATGGACGACTGTACAAAACATGGCTGCCTCCATAGAGAGGACCCACTCCCGGTGTAAAAATACAGTATTTAAATATAAAGGACCCATTACAACAACTTGTGCAATTTATATGAAAAACACCAGTAAAGAAAAATACTAGGAGTATTATATAAAATTTCTGCCAATAGATCCCTTTCATCTAAATCTTACAAACTAGTAAAGTAGACGTAATTGAAAAGTGAATGACACTATTGGATATGAGCAGCATGGTGGTTCAGTGGTGAGCACTGTGTGTCCTCACAGTCCATCAACATTCTGCTTGGACTTTCTGTTCTGAAGCTTAGCTCGTTATTTCTGTTACTTCCTAAAATGCACGAATTTTTAATTATTGTGGATCGTTTTGAACTCGTTTTGTGTTGAAGCGGTGAGCTCATTGTGGCAGAAACATCGGTTCTCCGTCTGTGTCCTTAGGGAGCACTGAATGGATCAAATCATCCGTTTAAGAGGTGGTCAACACATGTGGTTGTTCAGCACCTCAGTACATGGTGGGGCCAGAAGGAACACACAAACATGATAACTTCATCAAAGTTAAATATCTGTAGCTCCAGCTCACGGGGAGAAAATACAGAGCAGACAGGAAATATTAGCAGACTTATCTTAATCAATCCCAAACTTTTACACTAAAAAGATGAATGATTTCACTACTATGACAGCTGGCACATCGTCACGTGCCTGCACAGGACACTGTGTGCTGAGCTCAATCCGAAAGGGGATTTGGGTCTTGCGAACCTTACGTCTACTTGACTCTGAGATATGTTTCAAGTTCACAAACAATTTTAAAGGTTCAGGAAAGAACTTATTCAATTTGAAAAAAAAGATTTAGATGAAAAGAATCAGGGACTGATGTGGATCTTGTGAATTTGTGGTTTCATAAGGGGGCTGATGGGCCTTGGCAGAGGTTTGCACTCTACTGCTACTATAGTTTCTACTAATGCCACTTGAAGTTCCGACGTTGCCTTTAAATCACAGAGGCCTAAAAAAATAAAAGTAATTTGTGTGTTAGTGTGTGTGTGTGTGTGTGTGTGTGTGTGTGGGGGGGGGGTTATAAAAGGAATATTTTTCACTGTGGTTATGCAGTAAGGCGATAATCTTTCACAGCCTCATCAAAGAAATCCTGTCTGAAGCAGTGAGTACTTTTTAAAGCCTGGTCAGGATGAATAGTGGTTCACAGGGAGACTGAACACTAACTCTTGTTAAACCACTTTTATCAGTGAAATATATATGTCTGGGCTCTTGGATGAATTATTGATAGTACATGTGCCAAATCCTAAACTCCTCTCACACATGGAACAGTGCTCTTCATGGTCCGACCTCTGTGATTGATTCATCTAAGGATGTTTCCAACAGAATATCAGGTAAAACCAGACCAGAGGAGATTATCCAGAGCCGCTTTATAGCTAATATGTACAGTTTTACTGTAAAAAGTAATGTTCGCACACACAATTAGAATAAAATGTTGCCCCAACAGCAACGTTTTGTAATTTGAATCAGACTAGTTTACTGATGATCTTATTCTGTGTCTATTCAGAATCCAGATATTGTTAATAATCAAAATCTGATGAAAATGTATAAAATTCATCCAATAACATCCAATAATTTATCTTTGGAGCTTTAAAAGTCAGAGATGAACTATTGTGTGTTAATAGCCACACAAATGTTGAGTTGAACAGAGCACATAAAGAAAACAACAATATTTGCAATAGTAAAGTGCAGATGATGGTATCATAGTGGTTGTTTTCCTTCTGATGTGTCCCTTTATCACAACTCCAGCCCACATAAATACGTCTTCCATCCGTCGTCTCCACCTGTGAAGCATTAGGGTGTGATCGTGTCCATCAGTGAGGACTGTCCTTCTCCGTGTCTTTGGTCAAGCTCTGCAGCAGAGACCTCTGGAAGGCCTCGTCACACGACTCAGGGACCAGGAACTCCAGCAGAAGGTCACAGACGCAGTAGATCAGATGCCTGCACAGAATCACACAAACACACTCAAATACAGACTCACATCGACTGTAAATACAGCATATTTCAGTCTTGGAAATCAAAGATTTAAATGCCCTGTATGAAAACCACAAAGTGGTAAAGTCTTCTTCTCTCTTGGTTTAATTATGTGATGTGGCCATGTACAGCTCACAGAGTCAGACGAGTATTTACTCAACAGTTTGTCTGCTGACTCACTTGTTTATCTGATGGTCCTGTAAAGATTCCAGCATGGTCTCCAGACTCAGTGTGAACTTCTCATTGCCCAGCATGTCAGTGATGAGCTCTGTTCAAGTACAACAATATAGTTTTAGGAACCTTGCAAATCAGGACAATATTTAACCTCTACAATCTGAACCTAACATCGGCTGCAGACCTGGGATCAGCTGCACGAGACAGGCCAGACATTGCTCCTTAGTCTCTTCTCTTTCTGCAGCGCTGCGCTCAGGCCGGGGCTGAGCAGGTAATGTGCCCCCTGGCCACACAGCTTCCTGCAACACTTGCAGGTAAATTACCCAGCAGGGGGCGCTGGTAAGGTGGGCAACTCCTACATCCAACCATCTAAGACAAAAGTCAGTGGTTTAGTGCAAACATTGTTTGGTTTCTCTACCACATATCAGTGACTGCAGGGAGGGAACAAATCAAAAATGCACAATCCTGCAGGCTGATTGTGCTTGCACACAAGGGGAAGAAACACAAACAAGCAGTTTTAAATGTCTATAATGTCTATGAAGAGTATTTACTGACATTCTCAGTGAACCTGATCACTCCCAGAGGCATGTGTCAGGTCACAGAAATGGAGGCCAGAATAATCAGTTAGAGACGGCAGAACACACAAGAGATTAGACGAGCTGAGTTCCCACAGAAAGAAATCCCAGTGGGAATTCTAGAGAAGTCTTTGTCTTAAGCTGAAAACCCAGCAAAGACATAAACATTTCATTTAAAAGAAAAAATAATATTTTGAAAGTCAATCTGAGAGACTCTCACGAGGCCTCCATGCACTGCAAAACCACTTAGTACCTCGTAAAGCCGTCAATTGTTCTACAAAAGGAGCCGGTGTCATGATGCTCAGCTGCAGGAAGAAAAAATTACTGAGTCCCACAATGTGACCGCAATGTAGCAAAACAAATCTGCAGTCATACGTTTCCATTTGGAAGTAGGATGAGTTGATTTTCTTTCTTTTTTTTTTACAGCCATTTTAGAAACTTTGAGGTCATACATAATTGTACTTTATTTTGTTTCACTTTTTAAAGATGTCTATATTCCATTCATATTATTAGGCTCTTTTAACTTGTTATAGAGATTAATTTCTTTTTTAATTTCAACCTCTGTCTCTGTTCTTTTGATCCGCTTTAACAAATAGTTTTAAATTGCTTCCTTATGTTATTGTCCCTGTACAGCCGGTTGAATCTACCTCTGTGTATAAATTATGCTTTATAAATAAACCAAAACCATACTGTATCTTTCTTATGATTGATCAATAAATAAATCAGGGCACATACATTTTAAAAGACATTTGACGCTTTCTTGCTTGAATATATATAAGGTAAATTGTAATTATAAAAATGGATTATCCCAATGAACGCACTCTCATCATCACTTCTTCAGGACGCTTGAAACAGAGTTATTTAAAAGATGCGATGTTACTTGTTGTTCAGACGGAAATCAGTGCACAGACGCTGAAAGAAGGAGCTACCTCTCAATGAAGGTGCCAAAGAGCAGTCTGATGGTCTTCTGAATGTTCTCAGTGCACAGCCAACTCCACTGGTCCTTCATCAGCAGACACAGGATGTTCAAAACAACATCTGCGACAGCTGTGTCTGCACATGAAACACAACAAAAGGAACAGAGGGACACCTTAAATGGGAAATACAAGCAAATCACATCAGTGGTGGGAAGTGACTGAAGGGACTTCTATGCTTGTGGAGTGTTGCTGCGCCCAAGTGGTGACGCTACGTTAGTGTATGTTACTTCTCTGGAGCTACAAGGAATGCAATGTTGTGTAAATATGAACCTGTCCCGTGACTTTTCCCTGAAGTCCTCCTGTCTTTGTCAGGCTGCCCACTGCTCTGTCTGGCTGCCTCTTTCTCATGCTGCCCACATAACAGTCTTTCCTGCTCTGTGACAAAGTTCTCCAGGCCCGACAGCGTCATACCATTCAGGACCTGAAGCGATGCAACCATGTCAGCCGTATCAATTTCAAAAACAGGTTTATTATTCAGGGATAATAAATATAGTATGGTAACTTACAGGGCTGCCTTCACTAAAGTAGTATGTCACTTTCGGGTGTAGGTCAGGGATGTTGAGAGATGGGGAAATTTTGCTCTGGAACATAGATCTCCTGCAACTTGAAACACAAAACCAGAAGTTCCCCGATTACATTAATACAACAAAACACAGTGTACCAGAACAACCAGCACTGAATTATCTTGTACTGAACTGATTGTTTGATCAGTTATGAAAGAGAAACGTGATCATTGACCAATACGTTGAGAAACTATAAGTGATCTTATAAACATGTTGCACAAATTTAGACTTATTTCAGCCAAATTTGTCTTGAATCTAAGAATCTTAATGTCAAGTGTAATCTGGGATGAGGGGTCACACAGGCACAATGCTTTGTTACGAAGGGGTAAGAGGGATGACATTTTCATCACTGAGCTCTCACCTGGACTTTCTGTTGTCCAGTGTTCTTACATCAGAGTCTCCCTCAAACTCCTCTGTTGGACTGAGGGACTCAGGATAAGGAAAAGCTGTCTTCAACGTGTCTAGAGCATTTTCCATCATCTTCAATTGAAATTGACATGAGAAAATTATATTCAAAGTCATCTAGGGTGCGTCTTTGTAAACGGCTATTAGATTATATACAGAAGAGAAAACTATTGAAGATATAGGAGAGATTATGTGTTTTATGTTTTAATTTTATGTAAGACCCTGTGAATTTCAGGGTCCATGTGAAATAAGGAACCATTGATTTGCATTTGATTGTATTTACGAAATATCTATAAATCAAAGTCATCCACAAGGTGTAAAAGCATCCAAACAAAATCTGAGAATGCCGTTCATCATTTTTTGCAGCAAGGCCTAGGAGGACACAGTCCACACTAGACCTTACTGTGTATGTGTTTCAGTATATTGCCAAGTGCCATTTGAAAATGTAAGCTTTAACCATACACCTGATAAACACAATGTCATAAACAGCTTAACAATTTCATGCAGTCCAATTAAAAAGCCCTACAATTAATGTGTTTTTTAATTCGTGCTTTGAGTTTTATTCAAGTTTACGTTCAATTTATGTTTAGATTTTGTCCGAGAGCCAATTGTCAATTTTTGTATTTGAGTATATGTTGGATGATGATTTTAAGATCAGATTTTTTTATAGGGTTCTTTTTCTATTAAATTAATTTAATAAATATGAATTAATTCAACTTTCTCTTGATCATACTGCGTGATGAGGATCTCGATGTTAACTCACCTTGTCAATTCTGGACTTGGCAAAAGGTTTCCTCCCAAAATATGTGCAAACATCTGTGTTGACAGCCAGGAACTCCTGCATGTCCTCACTGTTGGCCGTCTCAGGAATGTTGTTCAGTTGCTGGAAGATTAAACAGTTTACAGGACCGCACAAATCTTCACTGACAATGCCGAGTGAAGATCCTGGTACCTACTCTGAGGAACGTATCCAGTTGGCTTTTACGGGCCTCGACCCTCTCGCTGTCTGCATTTCCAAACGAAAGGTCAGGGAACATTTTCTTTGGGCCTTTGACATCTGAAATGCAAAATTGTGAATTAACAAAAGGTATCTATCTTGACACAGTTCAGTGGGCAATTAAAAAGCCAAGGATAACTTCTTACTCTTGATTAATTTCTTGATTTCGGGCTTCTCCTCCAAACGTGTCTGCAAGTTGAGGAACTCGCTGTATCTGCGGTTGACAGTGTGAGAGGCCGCAGACTGCAGAGACGCACCGCATTCTGCTTCAGCCAATGTCTCAAACTGTAAAACAGGAAGTGGAGGGCAAACTGTGGTAATGATAACACACATTCAGTCAAACATTAAAGCAACATGTTTAGTAAGCACCAGCGCCCTCTGCAGCCAGAACAAAGGCTATTAATCTGTTGACTGTGTCTTCCCCCTCACTGAACTGAAACAGAACTGACATGATCTCCAGCTTCCTGAACCAGCAGAACTGGCGGTGTGACAAATAAACCAAACTTAGATTTCTTCTTATTTTAAAGGTTTCTTTTCACTGAACATCAGAGATAAATGCCTGATTTGAATGTCTTATTTATGTGTTTAACTTATAACATACAGTCTGCTTTAATATGGAACTTGCTGGATTTGATTATGATGATCTAAGTTGTGATTTTCCGACAGTTGCACACTTCCCAAAGGAGATCAAAGCCACATTCTAAAGCTACATAGAGCCAGAACAGGCATTAGGAGGTGGAAACGGGAATTGGAGTGGGACCATTCTTCTTATCCATGTCAGTGAAGCATCAAACTGATTATGAGGATAATATTTTAAGGGGAAAAGGTTGAGTAGTGTTGCTTTAAAGGCAGCAGGAGGTGTTTTTACCTTCACAGTGTAGAGAGTATAGGGATGTGCGATTGTGCCACGCAGCTCCTTTGCTGCGACTGTACCAGAAATGTGTACATTCTGGACTTGTACAGGTGCAGCTTGGTTGTTGTGCGAATCAAAGTTGAAGGAGTTATGTCTTTTTGGAGAACAAGATGGGGATTTCTCTTGGGCTATACCCGCCGGCCACTGGGAGTCCTCAGGCACAACCACCTTCTGCCCAAGATTTTTCAGAGGTCCAAAGCAGCCAAAGGCCTCGTCGTCCCTCAAGGGGCTCAAGCTGCAGAAGTTTGTTGGAGGACCACAGTCAAAAAAGCCTCCTGTCAGGTCCTCTCCTGAGTCAGACTGAATCAGAGACTCCAGTGAAATCATTTTGGACTCTGACAACTGGGAGTAATGAGCAGACGGGAGGGTACAGCAGCTCACTTTGCATGGTGTGAGTAAACCTGCGTGACAACTTTCTAATTTGTCCATAGATGTCTGGCTGACCAGGCTGCTCTGTGAGGAGTCCTGATCATTGATCAGACTGAGGCTCTGTTGATCTTCAAGCTCTGACAAGCTTATGCTGGAGAGACCTGCTTGTTCAGAAGAAGACAGTGACCTGCAGGTGGTCCAGGAGTCCTGCTGGATTAGACATTTGTACAGTGCAGCTGTCGGGAGGGCATCGTGTGGTTCTCTTGACCTGGTGATTATATCTACAATGGTTTGATTCAGCAAGTCCGGATCCGACACTCTGCTAATGAGCGGCAACAGAACATTGTAGGTGATGAGTTCTGTAACCATGTAACCTCCGGTCCTGGTCTCCATCTGAGGGTACGGAACAAGCACATGTAAGACGAGGTTAACCAGAGCTCTGGAGTACCTGAGCTCAACGGCTGCACTGCTCACAGCTGGGTGAGGAGCATCTACTTCACTGTAAAGCTGCCACAGGCTGAACACCTCCCTGTGCGTTGACTGTATCTGCCGTGCCGTGATGTAGCTCTGCAGGTGACAGCCGTACAGCTCCAGCAGCCGTTGGACCAGCGCCTTCCTGTCCAATCGCCTTGCACGCTCCTTCAGCTCCATCACTGACTCCAACATTGAATTACGCACTGCACGCTCAAACTCCCCCTCCACCTCTGGCAGCAGAGTACGATACCACGAGGACACAAAGTCACGCACCGCTTTGTGGACGGCACTGTCGATCTCGTGGTTCAACCTCCACTCGTGCTCGGGTGAACACAGCGGTGGGTTTAGGGCACCAAGAGGCAAGAAATGCTCCAGGTGGAGGAGGCTGTTTGCATCCAGCACAGCGCGAGACCCGAGCCAACCCCCGAGGACCACTAAGAGACTGGTGAAGACGCAGAGCAGCCAAACGTTGACGAGGAGGTGGAAGAGGACGAGCCATGCCAGGAGAGCTCCGAGGCCTAACAGCCTCTTCTGCCCGAGTAACTCTGATAAAGTCCAGTGATCGGAGCTCTTGGAGGAAGGCATCACAGCCAGCAGAGGTGTGTCCTGTTTAAAAAAGACAATGTACTGTCACATAGCGAGAATGAGGAAGTCGTGCTTTTGTTTATTGGATTTACTTGTTTTATAAACACCTAATACTTGATAAGACCAGTTGCAACATTTGGTGGCAAACTGGGAATTAGTTACTTTGCACGTTTTAATGTTTTAATATTGTGTATGACTTTTAGTATATTACCAATGTGAACACTCACTACAACACTTAAACATTGAGACATCGGTTGAGGAATGTTCGACCATCCTCAAACATAACTGTACATACCACTATCTATAATGTATATAATGTATATTATACACTATATCTGTACACCATTGGGAGAGTGGGGCGCTTCGTTCCACACATAAGCCCTTCTCTCTCCAAGCAGCACCCAAGGGCAGGTTATAGATAAAGGTAGTGGAAACTAACTCATTGTTGTGGAAAACTATTTGGGAAAAGTAACTTTTGCAAACCTGTCTGAGACCTCTCTATTACATAATGACTGTCAAAGGACTTTCTTAATTCCTGTTTCAAACTCTCCTTCTTGGAAAAATAGTTTCCAACCTCAACCTCCCTGAATGGACAGGCGAGACGGACCGACATCATCTTAGCGCTGCCATCCATCTGGTGAGAATCTGAAAGTTCATGTGTATCTTATATCGCCATACCTTTGTCAGGGCTATTGTGAGTCACCAACCATTTACAACAAGGCACACCAGGAAATTGGAGATAACATCAGGAAGTCCATGTTTACAATTTGTTGACCATATAATGGTTTATGCTCCATCTAGAGAACAATGAAAAACGGATACTTGAAATGCAAGGCTGCAGAAGGCCGCAGCACAAGCTTGAAATAATTGCAATTTGTGAAATAACAGGATGAATTTTTAGGTCATGTGATCAAATCCCTCCCCATAAGAGAGTAAAAGTTATTTACAATATTCCTAAAACTGTTACAAAGAAGCAAGTCATGAACTTTTCCACGAGGGTCTATGTCTGTTAGCCTAAAACTGCCAGAAAAAAGTGAACAACTCTTTCTGCTCCCGTTTTGAAAGATTTAAACTGAATATCTAAAAAAAAATTGATATTCAGTTTAAACTATAACACAGCAGGGCAACAACAAATTTACTATCAATCCAGTAACGTTTAGATTATTATAGCTGACGTTATGTCTCTTCCATAATTTTGTATGTACAGTTAGCTTGAATTTAGACAATTCATGTATTTCCCCACTGTACAGTACAAACAGAATTCAAAACACGGAGCCACAGGCTGTAATATGATCAAATACAAAACCCCTACTGAGGTCTTCTGACAGACTTTGTCAGACATTACACTAAAGTAGAAATATTTGTTCTAATAGTATAAGTCAAATAAAAATGCTTATGAAGTACTCACTATGCGGAAGGGCAAATTTCTGAATAAAATATACTATACTGGATGTAGCATTTATATGTGATTCATTATGAATTATTCATGTATATTGCCGTAATGTTTTAGCTCTTACAGGCGCGGCTTGTTTTTGACTATATGTAATATATTGCTGAGTAGATATAAATTTCACCAGGGGATCAATAAAGTCTTATCTTATCCATAAATAGTGCATTTGAACATATCTATTGACAACATTTGTATATATTCTATAACAAAAATAAAATACAATAATTATACAAATACAAAATAACTAGATTGAAAACTAAACCTACTCTTATTGTAGTGAAATATAAAGTATGCTTGTCTATAATAAACTTCTGGCAATAACAGATAATATCAAGGAGCAGAACATTTAAACACTCAAATACAAGCATCTCAAATATTTCAATAAGCTACTTGCTTCAATTTACTTTGTTACTTCCCACCTATAACAGCAGTGAAGCTGGTGTAACATTATAATCATTACAAAATAAAAGGGCTGACATCAACATTTATCAGAGAGGGCCCTGTTGCCATGGCAATCACCCAGTTTCCTGCAGTGAAATCAGCCTGTTGTGCTTTATTGCTCTTTTTCTTCACCACTTTGACTACATGTTTTTATAAATGTGGTGTAGCTACACCTATAGCTTACAGCTGAGGTCACAGGTGGAGCTACTGTTCACCTAACACAAGGACCTATACTATAATCTACTGATGTACTGTAATATTCATGTTCTGACAGCGAGGAGACAGCAAATATTACCTGAAAGGTTCCGGGTTATTGGAGGTTTACATTCGGAACAGAGGCGGAATGAGACGTCCTCCTCCTCCTGTGGGACATAGCTCTAATCCTCCAACAAAGATAATCAGGATCAGCCGGTCCTGGTGGACACTCACACCCAGGCCATATGGCGGGACAAGGAGCAGTTAGATGTGGACATCCCCAGTGTCTTCAGCCCTGTGGGAGGGACATGTTCCTCCACTGCTGCTCTCAATGGAAGCATGACCAAACAGGTACAAAACTAACAAGAAACAAAGAAACAAAGAAAGAATAATAATAATAGAATGATAATTGTAGGAGGGTGAGGCCTGTCGTGGGAATTCTGCAATCTCACTCTGACAACGGGGAACGAGACACAAATCTCTTACAGTATTGCCACACGTTAATGCTCAGAGCAATGGTACACAAGGAAATGAACATGATTATATTGCGATAAAAATGTTACATTTCCCTTACACGTGATTATATTGTGATCAAAATGTTACATTTCCCTATCAGGCCTGTTTTCATTCCACAGATACTCCATTCTCTCTCCAATCAGTACTAAAGGTTAAGTAATAGATCCTCTACAGCCCTCTACATGGCAAACACAAACAAACAATGAACACATACAAACCCACAAATGAATGAAAGAAAGAAGGAAAGAAAGAATAATAATAAAAGAATAATAATGTATGCATTACTCTACTGCCCCATTTGTTATAATAATAATACTTTTTTTCTTATTATTATCGTAATAATACAACAGTGGCTTTTCCGCATCTGTCAGTCTGGCCCCTCTCTCTCCCTCTCCTCCCTCTCTCCCTCTGTGTTATATAACCTGGTTGTGTAATAGCGCAGCAGCATGAGCACCTCCAGTGGCGCAGCAGTCAATGGTCCAGCAGATGCAGCGACCAGTGGCTTTATCCTTCCAAGTCCACCGCGGCCATGTCTCCTGTGAGCCCAGGTGAGAGATTTATTCTGACACTGACTCGAACTGCCCATCAGCACCGTTTTATTATCCACCTGCTGATGACACACACGCACACGAAAAAACACACACACAAACACACACACACACACACACACACACACACACACACACACCGATGAGAGTGAGACTGCAGCAAAGTTAAATCCGATAGAACCTGGCGCACTTATAGCTCAACACACTTCGTTTTTCTCGTTGCTGGCTTTTATTATGAAAAGGTGGGTTTGCAGTGCGGCTTGATGTATGTGACTGTGATGGAAGAACAAACTGTTCTTTCAGCCTCTGCGCGCTTTACATCAGTTTGCCTGGTGTGATCGCAGCTCACAAATCTGCTGAAGGCAGAAAACAACGTTATAATATCGTTGTTAACGCAGGTCGATTCATCGCAGGCTGCAGTCACATGATGATCCGAGCAGCGCTGGTATAGGTTCACGGTCAACGTAATTTCTAGTATAGAGCTCAGCACGTGTTACTGCACGTGTCCTTAATGCATTTGTGGGGTGTGTCCATATCAATACATCCATCCGCTTGCTTAGAATGCAAGAGAATGTGCCGTGGTTACACCGCATGTACAAGAACAGGGAAAGATTGGATTATGGGAAATGTTGACACCTCCAAATAATGATTTCTTGCTTGAAAAATTCCCAATGCATTTCTCAGTGTTGGATAATGTGTGACCTATCAGACGGGTACAGATCCCTGATGTCCCCCCTCTTCACTTTACTCAGAATATTTGCTTGATGTGTTGTGAGTCCATCTGCAGGTGCTGAATTAAATCTCAGCAAAGTCCAGCGTTGACTTTGCTCTTTATTAAATAGAATTTGCCTTCTGTCATCTCCCATTCTTAATGTAAGTCGGGTGCATTATAGGCTGCTTGCGGGTGTAATGGTAGATGTACCAGGAAATAAGAGAGGATACCTCTCTGCAGAAGACCTGGCGTCAGTTTACCCGTGAGCAGACCATCTGTGCATGTGTAAACAATCTGTGTGCACTCACCCCTGTCAGTAAACAATATAATCTTCAAGATGTGACCTTATAGCAATGAACACTGTGCCACTGACGTCGGACCGAGTTTTTACCAGGGTTAAAAAGTGCAGTTGCTTTCAAACCGCCTCACTTAACCTGAGCAAGCCGCATTTTAAGACCAACACATCATTGGGAGCCTATGTGGACACACTTGCCCTGCTGTTTGAGCAACATTGTGCTGGATTGGAAATTGGAAAGTGTCAAACAAGCAATAAAAAGCTTTCGTGGCCCAGTTGGCACCGCTTAGTTGTAAGGAAGGACCCAGGTCCATTCAGGCTTCAGGTGTCCATATGAATCATTCACATGTAGTTTTTCAATAAAAGGTTTCATTAAATTATCCACATCATTACTCTACATATGTTACTTTTTATGTTTACACGCAAAGATTATGTAAAAGTCCCTCCCTGGTTATATAATTGAATCTGGGGCCAATCAAATAAGGGCTTCCGTTGCTTGGTTACAGTGGAGCTGTCTGTTGACAATAATTCAAGTCAGATGTCTTCATAAACACTGGAATCTGTCCTGCGAGGAGGCCCAGTCAATAAAACTCTGCAGTGACGCCAGAGAGGAAGGACGGCCGTGTGCGTTTATTCCCACTGAGGATCTAAACTGTTGCCCAAATATAGTGTTGAAACAAGCCGCATGACATTTTCCTCTATAAAATAAAGTGGCACCATTTAATTACCATATAAATTAAGAGTTAGGTAGGGTTTCAAATGTTTTGTCCGGTTCAGAGAAGATTCGCATTTTACAACAGCATTTGAATACCTAAATAAATGTAAAGAAAAATATGTAATAGATAAGGATGAATCTTTTGGCTCAAAGCAATGCACTGAGAGCAGTGGAATTGTGAGCTTTCTTTATAGGTTGTTGTTGACAGTGGATCTTATCAGGCAAAGAAGCATAACTGTAGGGTTTTCCAAAGTTCACCCTAACTCTGCCAATAAAATCTCCCAGTTTGAATTGAATGCACCATAATCAAAGACGGCCATATCCCCGCAATTTACCGTGTATGTGTTTATTTCCTACAGTTAACGACAAGCCAGTTGAGAATGGCAAGGACAAGGAATCCATCAACACACTACTGAAGGGACTGGAGACAATTTCCCCTTTGGTCCAGTCTGCGCAGGAGACCCCTGAGCCGATCTCTACCACAGTAAAAGGCAACATTCCCCCCTGGATCAATGGCAAATTCCTCCGCAACGGGCCGGGGAAGTTTGAGTTTGGCAACACACAGTGAGTTGGAAACACCTCGATGTACTGCTGCGCAACACAATTGAAACTAAATACATGTGATGGGATTGAACCTGGACTTGTGCAATCCACCGCAGCTACAACCACTGGTTCGACGGGATGGCAATGCTACACCAGTTCAAGATCGACAAAGGCCAGGTGACGTACATGAGTCGGTTCCTGGACAGCGATGCCTACAAGAAGAACAGTGAGAGGGACCGCATCGTGATGTCAGAATTCGGAACACTCGCCATGCCCGACCCCTGTAAAAACTTCTTTCAACGCTTCCTGTCTCGCTTTGAGATGATTGGTGAGTAGATGGAATAAGATGGGACTGGAAAAAACTAGTGTTCAGGGGGGATGTCTTTCAAAGAGGAGGGGTGGTGGGAATTGGATGTGGTTGGTTAGGTGACTCCGTGTACATGGAAGCTGCCTCGTTCTATTTATGTCTTGCTCCGAGGTATAAATGAAATAACAGCTATAGGATGTCGTTCAGTAGTCCCCTTAAATTCAAACTAGCTGCACCATGTTGCATAACCTCATAGGTATCAGTTTCCTTTGTTTCATCAAGATCCATCATTTACTCGAATCCAAATTTGGCAACAGTCGTGAGAGCATTTTGGTCATTTGAGAAAGATAGCCACAACAGCCGGGATACATTTTCGAGATAAGGTGGGAGAAAGACGACACTCTTCAAGCTCTTTTCTTTAAAAAAAATGATTGAGGCCTCCAAGAAGGTTACATAATTACATGTCCCACTGTGGGGAATCAGAGACGCGGGAGAGGCATTCTCAAAATATTTTCACGACACGCAACTAGACTTATGCAACTACAAGCTGCAAATACAAAGCAGTGTGCTTTGGAAAGCTATTTATTTTGAAAGGAAAAATGCTATAGCAATCCAGTAACATGTTTTTCTTTGTTGCAGAGCCCACGGATAATGCGAGTGTGAGCTTTGTGAAGTACAAAGGTGACTACTATGTCAGCACAGAGACCAACTTCATGCACAAAGTGAACCCAGAGAATCTAGAAACGCTGGAAAAGGTACCAACATGAGCATCATGCAGTAAGATATTAATGTGAATCTAAGTTTTATGAATTACATACAGCATAAATACATTTACATGCATAATAGAGTCCAGTGATTAACACACACATTGATTCTTCATCCTCACTGCTTTCATTTCATAGGTTGACTGGAGCAAGTTTATTGCTGTTAATGGAGCCACTGCCCACCCCCACTATGACCGTGACGGTACCACCTACAATATGGGCAACTCGTACGGAAGCAAAGGTTAGTCCCATTGTCCACCAGATTAAAATGTCACACCTTAATTATTTGTTTCTCACTCACTGATCATCAAATAATAAAAGTGCATACCTTCCCCAGGGTTTATGTCCCATCTTGCTATGTCAAGGCAGTGTTTCCCATTAATTTGGCTAGGCAGTTTTGTAATGAACCACTTCTTATAATAACATAGGAGATGTATAGTGCTATTTGCAGTGCTTTCAGCCATAAGGTTTTTATTGTCCTTGCAGATAGATAGACCTCATACTTTCAGCTGCAGGTGTAATGTATCGCAGTTCTCTCTCACACAAAATAACTCAGAATTTGCTGCACGAGAAAGCAAAACATCCATTTTGTGCTCCCTCGCCACTTCCACCCAGTTTTGTAATAGTCCTTCCGGTGTTTTTTGTGTAGTCATTCTAACAGACAGGCAACAAACAAACAAAGATGATAACATAACCTCCTTTTGCAGAGGTAATATTGTGTGTTAAAGATGCCTAAAGATAATATTTTCAGGAGCCCGTTACAACATCATCAAAGTGCCGCCTGAGAAGACCGGTGCCAAAGACACGTTGCAAGGTGCCAAAGTGCTCTGCTCTATCATGCCTTCAGACAAGTCCCATCCCTCCTACTACCACAGCTTTGGTAAGTCAGGGCTCCTTGATATCACTCAGTATTTGTGAAGTCTGTATCTTTCACCTGTTGCCCTTAGCCACAAAAAGTATAATGATCCTCTCGCTAACCCTTCCAGCCATGTCAGAGAACTGGGTGGTGTTCATCGAGCAGCCAATCAAGATGGACCTGCTGAAGATCGTGACATGTAAGATGAGGGGGAAGGCTCTGAGCGAAGGCATCTACTGGGATCCCAATCTGGAAACTGTCTTCCATCTTGTTGACAAGCACACAGGCAAGGTGAGATAACCGGGATGGTTAGAGGTGAGGAAGGGAGGAAGCTTGCTGTAGGTCCTGGGTGGTCTGACCATGTGTTCTGTGCCGCAGGTCAGCTCAGTGAAGTACCACGCCAAAGCCCTCGCCACCTTCCATCAGATCAACGCCTTCGAGGAGGACGGACACTTGATGCTTGACATGTGCTGCTCAGACGACGGGCAAGCCATCAACAACTACCTCATCCAGAACTTACGCAAGTCAGGAGATGCACTCGATGAGGTCAGAATTGAATTACTCGTGACCACATAAATTCACACTCTGGGTCGTTATTAAATTTAACTAATCCAGACAAAACTTGACCAGGGACTACACATGACAACTAGCCCTTTTTGTTAAGTCTACCATACATCCAGTCATGGTTG